>NW_028323768.1:0-30233 GCF_984573655.1 Nuphar pumila | reverse complement strand
CAAATTTGTGACCCTGATTTTGGCCTTGAGCCCATGAGACCCACGAGGGTGACGTTGAGTGTCAAAGGTCACCACGGCAAGTGTGACATTAGGAGTCTAAGAGTACCGCTCGGCGGACATCAGGGGTCTAAGCGTTCCAGAAGCGCCTGTCCCTCAGGTTACCCCTGGGCATGAGGCCGAAGCCCCTTGGGTCGTTGGCGGGGGAGGCATGGCATGATAACCGACTGACTTGTTTTAGTTATAGAAGAGTGACATTGAGAGCCTAAGAGCACGACTGATGTATCCGCTCAGCCAGGAGCCCCTAATCAGCCTCTCCTTCAGCGGAGCTGCGTCTCTCCAATCAGAGTGTGGTGGCACGAAACCATGGACTTGACAGGCATTGCATCGTTACATAATATCAGCCATGGCTGTCCCGCTCGATGTCAATTCTGTTGGCCGATTGACGTACATTTGCCGTTGATGTACAGAATGTGAACGTAAATTCTTTGGAATATGCATGCTTTCTCAGATAGTGTATGTGGCTCCGCTGCGCCTCCTGGTGTTGCATGTAGTCTCCCTCGAGATGTGGGCTTGTCCTATGGTAGGAATCAAACTACCAGCTATCACGGCATGCTGCCACAACCTGCCGACACCACCTAGGGGGGCGCTGTTGATTGCCTTTTGAGCTCACGCTGGTGTTAATTTCAGTGTGAGACTTGACAAGATGCGGTTGCGATTCTGTGTGCTTTACCAGCAGAGTCACCCCACGCACGGGTCACCTATTAAGCGCATGGGCCTCGGCAATCAAGGAGAGGCAAATTGGCAACCCCTGGAGAGGCCATGGATTCATACGGCGGTGGTCAGAACTCAGCGTGACCATGGATGAAGATGATATATGCATCTGAAGTGGACAATTTGTATGCTGGATGGCCTGCGCAGGCGGGTACTGATGCTGAGCACGTTGTCGTTTGTTCAGGCATGTTGGACCCTATATAGTCAGTTTGAGGCATCTGAGAACTGAAAGCTCATTAAACAGAACGTGAATGGGATCTCATACAAAACCCACGTCGACCTCACACCCAGTCTGCGATGTTGGGTAAGTAACATCGTTCCATTCGTTGTCACCCTAATATTTAGTGCACCCGGTGACAGGCCTATCGTGCTCAGGCACTGGAATTTTGTGGCTTATGCCTATTCAAATGCGACAGGAACAAATCAGAGAGAATCAGTTTGAAAATACGCACTTTGTTCATGTTGCTGGTGTTGGCTTCCCTCGCTGCTTCTGACTGCTTTTGACGCGCAAGTTTCTGCACCGTCTTCTTCCTGAGAAACTGCTCCATCCTTTCCTCTGCATTGCGCCGATCAGCAATACCCACACCAGGGATGAATTCTGCCATTATAAATATCTACAGGGCCTTTAAACTTATAATTTTTAACTGTGCGTTTGGACATACATCATTCACGACTCTGCTGTCTTGGAAGACACGCGGTCGGCAAGCGGAAAACCCACACGCCATACCAATGCAATGCCTCACTCAAACCATATCTAGTCAGACTAATGCAGCCAGTAGGTCTGTGCAATACTTCAGTCAACGGGTTCTATCGCCATCGAAGCAGTGGCCAGGTGCTCACCGCGTGCGACAGAGAGCATGTAAGGAACATGAGCCTCACAAACCTGGACAAAGTCGTGCGATGTACCTCCAATGAATACACGTTGCTTGGCAGGGACGTTCAGCTCGCCTTAAAATCATGCTGATTGTAAGGTGAAAGCTATTCAAGTCGTCTGAGTCACATCTTCGTGAGGTGTGTCAGCTCGTCTTCAAACCCCCGCAACGGCCTGACAAACCACTGAGGAGAGAAAACACGTGATGCGTCATCCAGTGCATGTCGATCACAGGTCCACAGATCTATGACCGTCAAAAACGACCTATAATGTTCGCCTAGACAGGCTTTTGAGAGAGACGAACAACGGAAACAGAGTGACTATTAAATCATCTGCAAGCCTTGCCGTCGGAACCTCCGCATGGCCACGACCTGCACGAGAGCGCCCAGCACAGCAGACGCACCAAGCACACGAGTCATGTGGCCCCCGAACAGCAGAGACAGCGCATTGAGCGGCGTGCAAAACAAGAGAGGCCATTCCGACTGTTTCCGGTGGTACCACAAATACGTCGCAAGCATGAGGTGGTTGGGGACAGGGCAGAGCGCAAGCAAGATGCGAGCCGGAAGCATGGTAGCGGGGCCTTCTTCTCGGACTCTACTTAGAGCGATAACCAGCATGTACACACCCGCGGCGAGGTAGGGCGCAAAGTAGCGGCGACGGTCTTCGAGGCTTCGGAGGAGCAGGGGATCTTGATTTAGCAACAGCAGAATAGGCGCCAGAACGAAAACGGCCTCGTCTCGACCCTCTGCACAACCGCACGCTGTGCACTGATGAATTAAGGACAAAAACTGCGAGTGTTGGCACACATAGGCTAGAGGGAATCACATCCAGATACCCAAACCAAGTTGTGATGAATTTGACGTTGTCAAATTGAAGGCTGGCAACGAAACTGGAAGCGCCTCATGCTGCACAGCACAAGCAAACACACAAGGAACTCTGTGGAAGTTTTCACTCGAGTTCCACAGATGAGTTCGTGTCGGGGCTGCGCATGATGATTTGTATGGACAACTTATCATATGCAGTGAGCCGTCCAAATCGGGTTCACGGTGCCCAGCGACAGCATGAGACAACAGACTTGTGCCAGGACATGGATGTCAGCGACTTGCCAACGCATACCGCATGCAGTGATCAGTGCACACGAAGCCGTCAAGGGTTGTAGATTCAAAAAGCAAGAGCAATGGAAGGGGACTTCACAGTTGTTCACCAGTGAGTCCAGCCCTATCTGTTCAGGTCTATCTGTATGGGTCTAGGGTAACCATGGTACCTTGAAATATACAATGCAATCAAGAGGACGAGGGTGACAGGTACCAGTCGATGTAACAATCATCAATTGCAACAAAGCCTCGACCGCTACGTGGTCTCAGCTCTCTCTGTACACTTTAGTTCAGTTTGGTTGCACAACGGCCTGTGAGCTCGCCTACGTGCCTATGTGTACCAGTATCTGTGTGATCGTCTTCCAAAAGTATGTGGCTGTATCGCCTCGACCATCAAATACAATCAAGAAGACGCACCTCCAATGCGGAAGTTGAGCATCAAGCCGAGGCCGAACGTGAAGACGGTCACGATGTTTCCGACGGTGGGCATCCATGCGATCCCAGCTGCTGCCAGGCGTTGCATCGCGGCACTCGCGACCCCATCCAGCTTCATCATCTTCCCGAGAGCGGAGTTCAGCTGGCGCGTGTCTACCATGCACGAGACTAGGGGGTTCTTTAGCAGGAGAGATGGAAGCCCGAGTGCGGGCTGGTGGGACGCGTAGAGCGGGGGGGGAGGCGCGACGCCCACGCGGCGCCCCACGGCACCCCCCCCCCGGTCCCGCACGACCGCGGAAACTTTGATTTTGAGCACGAGCGCGAGGAGGAGGCCCTGCACGGCGTAGATGCAGAGGATCGCGGAGCGTGCATTTGCCATGCGCTCGTCGTCGACGTCGTGGCGGGTGCGGTCCGGAAAGAGGCGGCGCGCCTCGGGGGGGAGGGGGGGAAGCGAGACGGAGGCCTGCAGGAGGAGGGCGACTGGAAAGAGGAGGAGCCAGCTGATGGGAAAGAAGGGCAGCATTGCCGGGGAGGAGCCTGTGGGGACGCGGAGTAACACAAGGAAGGCTCCCAGGAGCGAGATGGAGGCGAGGATGACGGCTTGGATGATGCCCTGGCCGGGTAGGAATTCGAGCGCGATGTAGGCGCCGCCGCAGACCGCGGAGAAGCTCCCGATGAGAACCTGCACGAGCGTAGCTGACGCTCGCCGACCTGTAATGCATAGAGGCGGTGAGTCACTCGGCAAGCTTCACGTGGGGGGTGGACAAGTAGCATCTACATGCGGAAAGGTCATATTTTGTACTGAGAAGGTGATGATGATGATGATGATGATGATGATGATGATGATGATGATGATGATGATGATGATGATGATGATGATGATGATGTCGCAGCCGACCCCGACTGTGTCGCTGTACAGATGGACTACCAAAATGCGTTCAACAGCCTCTCACGCACCGCCATGCTCGACGATGTTGCAAAGCATCAGCCCACCCTGCTCCCTTTCGCTGCATGGGCATTACCGACAGCCCAGCCGGCTAATTGTCAGCGGAGCGCCCTAGGGCACCCCGCCCATCATGTCAGAGTGCGGTGTTCGCCAAGGCGATCCTTGCGGCGTCCTCTACTTTTCACTGACCACACAGGATCAGCTCGAGAAAATGCGACTGACGCACCCCCATGTCGCCCCTGTAGCCTACACGGATGACACCTTCCTCCTGGACAAGTCGGCTGCGGTTACCGCCGCTTTCCCTGCCCTCCGCGACCTAGCGTCATCCATACGCCTGGACGTGCACCCCGACAATGGCGGGGTGCACTCGCGCAACGCACAAGCCGCAGCCGACACAGCAGTGGCACTTGACGTCCCTCACTGCGCCGACGGCCTCGCAGCTGCTGGCACCCCCGTAGGCACGGACGCCTTCATCACGGCCTTTGCACAGAAGCAGGCAGACACCATTTGCAGCAGCATTGACAACATGCTCGACACTCCGCTAGCGGCGCAAGACAAATTCGCCATCCTGCGCGCGCCTGCGCAGATGCGCATCGCACACCTACCGCGCGTCACCTCATGAAATCTTATCAGTGACTCCATCCAGCGCGTTGAGGCCAAGAACAAGCCGATGTGCGCGACGGCCAATTGACGCTGCCGCTCCGTCACGGAGGCATGGGTATTCGCACCACCACAGCCTTGGAAGCAAAGGCTTCCTTTCTATCCGCCGCAGCCATGGCTGAAACCACCAAGCGTGACGGGCCACAGCAGTTCCGCCCCTTTGCTAGCCCCATTGGCGCCTGTCTTACGCAAGATTGGCAGGCGCTACACGCGGAAGGCGCGGCGAAAGAGCTCTGGCCCCCGGACGCCCTGGACATCAATGAGGAATGTATCGACACAGTCGTCCCAGGTGTACAGCGCACGTACGCGCGATTCGTGGCTCAGCGCCACAGCGACGAGCTCTTGGCATCATTCGACACCAACACCGAAGACGGCCGACGCGACCTAGCTCGCATGCTCAGCTGCGCATGTCGCGCTTCCTCCGTATGGATGGACGCACTGCCACTATCCATGGCGCTACAGCTCACAGACTCGGACTTCACCGGCGCCATGCGCCACCGTCTCGGTCTGACGCACATGCCTACCAATGCACCTGGCGTCCAGTGCTGCTGTGGGCAGTACATGCGAGCGGGGGATGTCGACCACGCGATGACCTGCCGGTCACAGTGCACGTCAATGACGTTGCGCCACAACATTCTCACAGAGATTTGGCGCCGCATTGCCTCCCGCGCTGGGATTGCATCATCTGTGGAGCCAACACTCCGAGTGTTGCCTGGCGTGCAAGCTGCCCCAATCGCAGCCCACTCTGCTGCGCGTGCAGACATCTTGCTCGTTCTACCCGGCGGACTCACGGTCGCGGACATCTCAGTGGTGCACCCCTGCGCACCCTCCTTTGCGCAAATGCACAGACAGAGGGTGGCGCAGCGGCGCATCGCAATCAACTGAAGCGGACAAAGTATCAATCCGCTGACCCCAACGGCTATGCCTTCAGCCCACTGTCGCATGAAACTTTTGGGCGCACGGGGAACGGGGCTATGGAGCTGCTCAATACTCTAGCGACAACAGCGAGCGCTGGAGGGGATGTTATCAAGGAGGGATTTGTCACAAACGCGCTTCGTGAACTCAGCATCGGCCTTTGTAGGGGCAATGGTGTGATGTATCGGCGCTCTCTTCAAGTTCTGGCTCGTGCGAGCGGCCGCGCGTTCATGACAGGCTTGCCTGTCCCGACCGCCGACGTTCAATGAGCTGTATTGTTTCGAATGTGTTGACGTGGTTGTTTTCGGCCTAAGCCGTAGCTCTTGCTCTTTCTCTGTGCGATGTAATGATGATGATGTACGTGACGGGCCACAGCAATTCCGCCCCTTTGCCAGCCCTATCGGTGCCACCCTCAAGCAAACATGGCAGGCGCTGCACGCCGAAGGCGAGGCGAAAGCCACCTGGCCCCCGGAGGCGCTTAAAATTGACGAGGATTGCGTCGACACAGTCCTCCCCGACGTACAGCGCACCTACGTGCGATTCGTGGCCCAACGCCGCAGCGACGACCTCTTGGCTTCGTTCGACGCCAACACCGAAGCTGGCTGTCGCGACATAGCTTGCATTCGCAGCTGCGCGTGCCGCGCCTCCTCCATATGGATGGACGCACTGCCACTCTCTACGGCGCTGCAGCTCTCAGACTCTGACTTCATCAGCGCCATGCGCCACCGTCTCGGCCTTACGCAAGTGCCTGCCAATGCACCTGGCATTCGGTGCTGCTGCGGGCAGTACATGCAAGCAGGTGATATCGACCACGCAATGACCTGCCAGTCCCAGTGCACGTCAATGACGTTGCGCCACAATATTCTCACAGAGATTTGGCGCAGCATTGCCTCCCTCGCTGGGATTGCATAATCCGTTGAACCGACAATCCGCAGACTGTCCTCCTCCCAGGCGCTCAAGCCGCCGCCATCGCACCACACTCTGCGGCTCCGGGAGACATCTTGTTCGTATTGCCGAGCGGACTCACAGTCGCCGACATCTCAGTTGTGCACCCCAGCGCACCCTCCCACGTGCAAGCCGCACAAGTGGAAGGTGGCGCAGCAGCCGGACAGGATCAGCTCAAGCAGACAAAGTCAATCCGCTGACCCCAATGGTTACGCCTTCAGCCCGCTGTCACATGAGACGTTCGGCCGCATGGGCAAGCCGGCGATGGAGCTGCTCAATACCCTGGCGATAACAGCGAGTGCTGAGGGAATGCTATCAAGGATGGATTTGTCACCAATGCGCTACGGGAACTCAGCATTGGCTTATGTAGGGGCAATGCTATCATGTACCGGCGTTCTCTTCAAGTTTTAGCTCGTGCCAGCGGCCGCGCGTTTATGACAGGCTTGCTTGTTCCGACCGCTGACGTTCAATGAGCTGTATCACTTCGAATGTGCTGTCGTTGTTTCTTGTTGTCTATTTCTTGCCATTATCTATGTGATGTAATGATGATGTACCTTTTAACCGCTGACGTTCAATGAGCTGTATCACTTTGATTGTGCAGTCGTTGTGTCTTGTTGTCTTTTTCTTGCCATGATCTATGTGATGAAATGATGATGTATCTTTTAACCGCTGACGTTCAATGAGCTGTATCACTTCGATTGTGCTGTCGTTGTTTCTTGTTGTCTTTTTCTTGCCATTATCTAGGTGATGTAATGATGATGTACCTTTTAACCGCTGACGTTCAATGAGCTGTATCACTTCGATTGTGCTGTCGTTGTTTCTTGTTGTCTTTTTCTTGCCATTATCTATGTGATGTAATGATGATGTAACTTTTAACCGCTGACGTTCAATGAGCTGTATCACTTCGATTGTGCTGTCGTTGTTTCTTGTTGTCTTTTTCTTGCCATTAGTAATGATGATGTTGTACCTTGTTACAACACTACCGCATCCACATGAACCTTAACAACTCGGAGAACTACCAAGGTAGCAACCGAGATGGGAAACACATTGAACCGATCACGGCTGCCTGATGCAATCTCACATCCATTCCTACCGCATCAAATTGAAAACAATTGCTGACAGCCATTGATGGCACTTTGCCTCTGACCGTTGGTGGCGCTGGGCGGGGAAACCATGGTGTACGCCTGTATGAAAGTGTATGTCTGGTACCAGACATGCCGATGTTCGTTCGCTAATTGTGTAGGTGCTGACCCCACAAACTACACCTTTGTACAGCCCTCAGAGTCTCCAAGACACGCGCGTGTCCCGTGAAAATCCTCATCTCATGCACTCACAAATGTGCTGCACCGATTGGCGCCCTGCTAGTATGGTGGCTGTGCGTTGTTCGATTATCGGCTGCCTAGTTGGACACTGGCCGTGCACACCCCAAGGGGGCGACATATTTCTTCCCAGCCGTGAATTTCAAACCTCAGATTGCCTCAGATGTAAGTAATGGTAGCACTGATTCCCGAGTTGTTCTTGGAGTTGCCAATGTCCATGTGGATGCGGTAGTGCTGTAAAATGACATCATTACATCACATAGACAATGGCAGGAAATAGACAACAAGAAACAACGACAGCACAGTCGAAGTGATACAGCTCAGTAAACATCAGCGGTCGGAACAAGCAAGCCTGTCATAAACGCGCCCCCGCTGGCACGAGCTAAAAAAAAGATACATCATCATTACATCGCACAGAGAAAGAGCAAGAGCTACGGCTTAGGCCGAAAACAACCACATCAACACATTCGAAACAATACAGCTCATTGAACGTCAGCGGTCGGATGATACATCATCATCACCATCAGAATTCAAGCCTGGCAGTTAGTTCATGCCTGGCTTTGACTGCACGTCCATGCCATGCTTTACGCCTACGTGATGTTCATGGCTGTCAGATATCTCAGACATACTACTTTATAGAGGCTCTTCATGCCAACAAGCCAGGTTTCGAGGTGCGCACTTGGGGGGAGGGTAGCGGCGACGACAGCAGCGGTAACAGCTGTGAGAAGTAGCCAGAGCGGCCAGTGTTGCCGGCGGGTCAGGCCCTCGCCATACATGTTGACGTCGTCGACTGCATGGCTGGGTACATGGCGTTCGTCCCACAGGCGAGGGCAGAAATGGAAGGGCAGCCTCGGACAGGCTGCACCGCCTTTGACTGGCAGAGGAGGCTGGAGCATGATGAGCATCGCAGCTGTTGAGAACAGCAAGAATAGCTGCCGCTTGAGCGCCTGCATGGCGAGCCAACCCTTTAACACACTTTAACACAACACAAGGGGGGGGGGTCATCGACCGAGGCAAGGGCGGGTCAGAGTGACCGCAACGACAACAGATGATCCTTCCCCTACGCAACTGCTGAGCATGCTGGTTTGTTATCCAGTGTGGATGCATCTGCATGCATGTTGCCCGATGCACCAATCCTGTGAATCGCTCCCTGTCGTGTCAGGGCCATTCGCATATAGGAGCCAAGCTTTAGAACTCTGCAACACAACGTTCTGTCCGCGCAATTCTACGCATGGGTACAGCTAGGCCACAACGCGCCCGGCTCCGATTTTGTTGGGCACGTCCTGTTGTTCGGGATGCCCCTCAGTGTGGACGGCAAGCGACCGTAGATGCGGAAGGTGCAGCATACCCAACGACCTTTGGAGATTCCCTCATAGCCCCTACTCCAGACCCCTGCTGAGGGCTGGTACGATGTCAGATTGTGATACTTGCTACGTTTTGCGTGGGCCACATGATTCCTATGTAGTTCTTGGAGTTGCCCATGTCCATGCGGATGCAGTAGTGCTGCAGACATCATCCCAAGAAGGGCTATCTGCCCAGCCTTCTCAAGTTGTATATGGCATCATCAAAGCAGCACGAGAAATGGTTAGCTATTGCCGATGGGGGATCAATAGCGCTTGTACGGTATACTCGGACTTGAGAGGAAGTTTCTGGACTATTTTGAGCCCTATCTCGAGATACCAGTCCTTTACACACGTCGTCTACAGCGCACGTTACACGGCCACTTCGGCAGTGGCGATGCCCTTATACCGCTTTCTGTACACAAATTCAGGTATGCAGGTCTGCATAAACAAGATAGATCTGCTTGGGAAGTCTAAATATCAATTATATATAGGGATTGGTGCAGTTTGTTTCTTGAACTCAGACTGAGTTGAAGAAACAAACTGCACTGAGTCTCAGTGCAGTGGCATACAGGTGCCATCGTGATTCAGACACGCAAAAATCAGAATGCTTCGGCAACATAGGGTCCATCGGATACCTAGCCTGAGCGGACGGTGTCATCATCATCAACGAAAGCACTCTCGTGAACGAGCTGTTCGCAATACAACAACCCCAACGAACATGTTGCCAAAACGAGCTCAAATGTGAGCAATCTGCCGAGACAAGAGCTCACACATCCGATAAAGGAGCAAAAGGAGGGAGGGCAGCACCGTGGAATGGGGGAAGCAGACATAAACAAGTGGAGCAAGGCCGAGCGCTAAGGCGGCAACCAAGCAGCCCAAAAGGAGGCCCTCGGGAGTTGCTCCCCCATACAGCGCTTGCACCACATCGAAAATCGCAAAGCGTGCGTGCACAACGGCGACCAGCACGAGCTTGGCGTGCAAGAGCGCTTGCCAGAGTTTGAGGCGTGTCGGGGGTGCGTCGGGGGTGGCTGGACGATAAAGGAAGAGCGGCGGCGTTGTTGCCAGAATGAGCCCTGCAGCGCGGCGGACAACGCATGACCATTCAGCGCTTCACTAGACAGTATAATTTGCAGGTCTAGATGCCCAAAAATGCATGGTTTTCAGAGACAACGCATGACCACTGGAATTTGGCTGATCCACCACCAAAGCTGATCAACTTACTGCACTTTGCACCGGACGACTTCTAGATGACAAGTGTATCTTTCACAGCACTACTGCTTCCACATGGACATTGGCAACTCAAAGAACTGCATGGGAATCAGTGCTGCCATATCAATCACCTGAGGCAAGCGTACCTGGAACAGCCTGACTTACCATAGCCTGATCTGACATGTCTCCTTCTTCGTCTAGAACCTAAAGTAATCAATGATCATATACCGTAATCTGTTTTTTGGCCTGAACTGTTTTCTGCCTGTCTGTGTGCCTTCAAAGCAAGGTGACCCAGGACTACCTACTTGAGCCCTTATGTCACCCAAAGATACTCATCATGGGCTCGCGGTGTTTGGATTCTAGTCTCTCAAGCTCAAGGTGCGCATTTGACAATGACTGCCCCAGAAAAGCGCTTGCCTTTGTAGCGGAACGCATCAACTCAGATTGGAAGCTTACATCGCTCGTTCAGGTACCCCCTGCAGACGTTTGCTTGTGTGACAAATGTTGGCACTCATTCCCAAGTGTTACTTACAGTTGCCAATGTCCATGTGGATGTGGTAGAATGGAAAGATACATCAGCATCACATGTTATGCGATAACCACATTGAAGCAAATGAGCCATGCAAGGCGCGGCACCTGTGAAGGGAAGAACAAGCCTCGCAGAGGGCAGCAACAGCATTGAGAGTTTGGCTATGTAGATGCATTGCAGCGCCCACACAAAGACATTGGTGATGTAGTGCCAGCTGTGAAGGCGGCGCACGAGAGCAAGGCCCATCGCAGATGTGGCACAGACCAGGTACGCTGGATACATGTCCTCCTCGTGGTTCCTACACGCACCACACGTTGTAAACAACAACACACTACTTGCGGAGTGGTGTGTCGTCGTCGTCGTTCCTGCGCGCACCGCCATTCTGGACAACAACACACTATCCGCTACAGTAGCATCACTGACACATACGCCAGAAAAGCTTCACATCTTGACACGCAGGCTGCCAAATCTTGCTTTGCAGAAAAAGAACCTGACGTATATTCGTCACCTTGTCACGTGGCACTTGAAGGTTGATAGATTGGAGATAACCGGAGGTGTTCCGGCGAGCGTGTTGAACTGTCTGTCGGAAGTTTTGATCTCATGACACAGATTCCCAGACCCACACAGACGTGTGGGTTGCAACGATGACTCAATGGGGATTGACAAGGGGCTCCTTGGTCAGCTATAAATTAAGTGATTCCATGTGTAAGTGGATGCGGTAGTGTTGTAAAAAGATACATCATCATCATTCCACAAGTGAGCGTGGGGGGCGGATCTCGTACCCCGCAAACATGTGCTCTTCCATAAATGCAAGCAAGCCCGCTTGCAGAAGCAGGGCAAAGCCACAGACAGACGGCCTCGCCTGAAGCCTAATGAGACCGGGAATGAGTAGCGTGGGCAGCACTCCGCATAGGATGAGCTTGCACAGGGTGTGCACGTGCACACCATCCAAGTCGATGTCCAGGAACCAGAAGTTTGAGTACAGGAAATACCCAACACACACCAGCGCGCCGATGACAAATGCGAGGTACCACTCCAGGCGCTCACTCTCCTGGAACAATGCTAACCCTGCATGCGTGAATTCCCAAAGTCAATTCGTTATAGATGGCCGATGATGCAACAAGACATTGACGACTGGTGATGATACAGCATGAGCTTTCTGCCCCCATGCAGATATCTTCTCCAGAACCTCCTGGCAACAGAGCAACGGTTGACGAAAGCAGAAGCATGAGGCATGGATCGTGCCCATGGCCGGGTCCATCTCGCCGACCTTAAGTTGAGGACAGGAAAGCAATTCGGAGAAGATCGACACGATGACTTTGGTATTGAATTGCATTGGCAACAGCACTGCAGCAGTGCAAGATAGGCCAAACAGCAGACGCTACAGGTGCCTGTGAAAGAGCTACCCATGACACTGTCAAGCTCGCTGCCATCGCGCGGAAGCCAGTTGAACAACAAGAAGTTGGCGCCAAAAGGCAAAATTCGAGAGTTGCGCCAACAGGGCGAACAGTCACATGCCCATGGGGTCGAAGGGCAATGACAACAAGTCGCCAATAGTGTCATGCGCCAGCAAAACGTGAGGTACAGCAGACAAGTTCGTGTGATCGAGACGCACCAGCACCGCCGACGAGGCAAAAGGGGAGCACATAGAGGGGCAGACCGAACGACACGCCCCCCGCTGTAGTCGCCAAAATCACCAACACACCCACAAAGCTCGGATCGAGGAACGGGATCCACCCACTAAAGTATGCGAGCGCGAGGAACGCAGCACCGTACAGCCCCGCAGTCACCGCGACCCAGCTCCAGGGCGCTGGGAGCTTGATGTACTGCCCGAATGACATCAGCACGACGCGGTACTCGAGGGCGGCCACGCCGGCGATGATGGCGAGGACAAAGACGAGGCGGCGGAGCGCATTGGCGGACTGCGGGACCCACCAGAGCGCTCGGGGGCAGATTTCCAGGAACGCGACCGTCGAACAGAGGAGCAACATGACTGACCAGCGGTGCTCGGAGGTGGAGAGCTTGGCCGCGTGGATGCTGGCGTACATAACGGTGGGGAGGGCGAGTAGAAGCATGGCTTGCAGGGCGCCCTGCGTGCGCGTCTGGATGATAGTGTTGATGCCGTTTGTGTTGCCACCGACTGCGGCCTTCGTGGTGGCGCGGGTGAGATAGGATGAGGCGAGCGGCGCTGCATCACACAGCTGGGGTCAGTGGTCTGCGAGCCATGCATTTGTGGATCGGGCATCTTGAGCGATTGGTGCTCATCGGTGAGAATCGTGCTTCTGCCACGGATTGTCGGACAAACTCGAATATTTTTGGAATGTGTGACATGCATGCAGATGCAACAACATAGAACAACACACCTGTGTGCTCAAAGTTGCTAACCGATCGCGCGATGCTTGACAGGTCCAAGTGCAGCCCGGTCATTGGCTTCCTCTTGTTAGATATTGCCTATCTGTGCCTATCGCAACCTCACCTAAGATAGCTGAATCATTATGCACCACACAAGCAATGTTCGCACAAAACGTTGCATTCACTCATAAAGCGCATTGGCGGGGGGGGAAAGTGCCGAGATTACACCACAGATTACACAGGGAGGGGATGGATGCATTGCTTAGGTGAAAAGGAGATGTCTGTACCGGTCACGGTAGCCTGATGTCATCACATCGTTGTTCCCACCCCTCTACATGTGCATAATACACATATGTAAATGTTAGAATATGCTTCGTTCATTGTCGTCATGTAAACATCAGCAAAGGTGGTGTGCGCACTTCCAAACATGGAGTACAATCCACATGCGAGCACTGCCGTGTAGAAGGGAGCATTAGCAGCTCCTACTGAGGAGAGCATGCCCCATGAGAGTGTGGCGGTTGCGAGAGGGAAGATTCCAGCGATGAGAAGGTTCTCGAGGGTCAGCGCCAGCAATGGATGCTGGAGAGATAGGAACCGGAACTGGAGCGATGACCAGCAGCCCGTAAGAAAGAGAAGGCCTGCAACAACAGCCCTGGTTGACAGTGCCTCAACTTGTTCAATAAGCGCTGTAGGTCCCATAGCTGTTGTAAAAAGAGACTTGATCATAAAAAGTAACTTGTAGTACTATCAAACTGTTGAAGCTGATCATGTAGATCATGTATCTTTTTACATACATCATCATCAAAACTATCTCCTAGTTCTCATCAGATTGTTAGAGAAAAAAAGTGATTCATGATCTACATCTAGTATCATGAAGCAATGATTTAACGAGGTATCGAACTGGCTGTGGAGTGCAAACTTGCTCAATTGTCATGCATGAAAGAAATTAAAACACTGCACACTGCTGTGCGTGCCACCAGGCCGGCATTGATGGCGCGTCCAGGAGGATTGACTGGCGTGATGGTACTTGATGATGTGCACTTCTGATCAACAACATGCTCACAGGGGTGATCATGGAAAAAAAGAGTAAGTGGCTATGGATATCTTGCACAATTGTGGCACATAGAATTCGTTCAAGTCACCTTGGTGCATGCATTTGAGAGCTGGTATGGCTGATTTGTGCCACAACCATTTGCATTGAGTTTTGTTTGTTTAAATAAGCAAAGCTTTAGATATGACCGACCAAGTCCCGAGCTAACGCCCCTTACTCACTCAGAGCGCAATGTGGGGCACTGCCAGAGATTCCTCGGGCGAAGCAGAACTGTGCTATCAGGGTGCTGGTCCCGCACCGGCCGGAACGAAGATCATCATCACTGTCAAGGCAGCAGGGATGTCCCTCTCTGTTGTCAGAGAAGCCGCGATGTGAGTGACATTCCCGAGCCCCAAGCTTATCCAGACTGCCGCAAGAGCGAGTTCCTTTTGTCGCAAAGCATCGAGTATGTAGGCAAGCATAGCTCCCACCTGCAGCTGGCCATGTTCTCACCATAGAAAGCTCGTTAGAAGAAAAGCAACGCTCAAACAACCTGCACAATGACAAGGTACATGGTAGCCTGATAATATGTCGCGTTGCGTCGCTTCGTTGTTGTGTCGATAGGACACCTCGACATGGTGGAAACGGATCAAAAGCCAGTGGCACACCACCAGAATCGCGATGACGGGAGCCTCCACCATGCCAGCAAAGATGATAAGGGAAGGGACCAACGCAAACGCAACTCGGTCATTGTACTTGAATCCCTGGCCCATGGAAGCCCCTCGGCCTTGTGTGGCACTCATGCTTGCACGCCTGAACCAGAATACCCAGCAGCGAGCCGATGATGGCTAAAGCATTTCGACACAGAAGTCCATAGCATCGCACTCTCACGACAGAATGGCAGGCATACGACACTGACAGACCGCAAAGCGAGACATGCTGAGAACTCTGAGCCCACTGGATGATCACAAGCACGACTGTATTGTTTGAGCATGTACATAGTGCGTGAGCCAGGATACTGCCGTTGACCGCTGCTTTCTGTACTACATTCTGCACTGGCTGTGTGACTCGATAGTACTGCCAGTGCGTCAGCATGAACCCTGACTGGACTTGCTGCCGGTCTTCCAAACACTTGGCCCCCACCAGTCACGGCATGAGTATATGCGGTGACCTCTCTAGCTCTGCGTCTGGCCTTACTGCCTTTGAGCTCGCGAGTTGTGCAGGAACGTCGTGACAGCCAACCCTATGCATTTGTCAACCCTATCGGTTTCTTTCGGGCGGCACCTGCGCAGTCGATGACTACTTCTGCAGATGGATGTATTAATTTATTTTCAATGATAAATGCATGGTGTTCGTAGCTCTTGGAGTAACGAAGGCTATTGCCTCAAGTAATAGTGCATGAGAGGCTACGGCACTGAATGACAACGGGATGAGCAAGCGTTCGCAGCCTGCCTGCTATCGACGTATTCACCTCCCTTTGTTCTTGTTTTCGCTTTATGTGCTCGCGTGCACTTATCGACATGGATGCTCCACATCTGCAGCCGTTCCGAATAGGATGGCTCATCACGCGCAAATTCTTGCAAGGCAACATGGTGCCAAGTGGGCGCACAAGCCGTTCCACACCATAAGAAAGCACGTGGAGTTGGAGGCTCAAAAGATGTTCCATTCCAGGAGGAAGCAGATGTCCGGCAAGGTGTGGTCATGTTCACGCTATGGGCTCTTGTTGACACAACATGTTCATCGCTCTTCGAAACGCTTGTCTACCATATGTCATACACGTTTGCAAGGCTGGTGCTACATTTCAGTTTGTGCCGTGGTGTTTTGCCTGTTCACGCAACATAATAACTTCAAAACAGCATTTATATCCAGCGATCACATCTCCGATGATGATAATGCATCTTTCTACGACTCTATTGTGACAGAGTAGGTTGTGTACTGTGTATGTAAAGGTGCAAGTCGATGCCTGTGCCACCTGGGTATTTGCACCACTGAGTGTTCCTAAATCATGCATCACATGTACAGGCACGAACCGGGTGAATTGGCAGGAAATGTTACTGTTCAATTTGCCCATATTACGCTGTGCACTTGATGCCCGCCTCATGCAAAGTGACGGTGACAGGGAGAGAGGAAAGGCCCTGCTTATGCGATCAAAAGTCGACCCAGCAAATTTCAGCCGAATTCTGGTGACATCCTCCCTTGCACAGGGATCACTCCTGTAGAGTGTTTGGCAGGGGGGGGGTTGATTTGTCCACATAATACGCATTGCACTTTTGTTGGGTGTACAGTTTCCTGAAGTACTTACTGCTCTTGCATGATGTATCTTTGTACATCTCTACCGTAGCCACGTGGACATCAGCAATTCCAAGAACACTTGGGGGGGGCAAATCCGTGCTAACATTACCATTGCCCTAGGCAGGAGTGCCTGGGCCATTGTGACCTGAGAGGTCTTCTTTGTTCCCCAAACAGCAACAAATAGACATGGACGCAACATCCCGCGCTTGGACCTGCCATTTGAGCGGGACTGATAGACCCCCAGCAGATTGATTGCGGGCTTGCCAACCCCCAGCCACCCCCAAACATCAAGTGGCTCCCCGAATTGGGGGCTGACGATCTGTTGTCATGTTGCGACATCATTTTTTCAAGTGATGCAGGAGCATGTGGTAATTCCGATCGAAATAAACATTGTGCTTCTTGGCCTGGATGGCCAAGGCGGCTACGGAATCGATGTGGACCCAGCGGACCTTGAATCCTTCTTGGCCTCCTCCCTCAAGGTTCATTGCCCCACGGTTGGGTCGTTACGAGAGCGCTCTCGAGCCTGCTATGAGCCGGTCTACAACGTCCAGCATGCGAAAGTCTCGATCGAGGCAGTGGAGAGCGTCCTGAAGGCACACATGGTGACTCACCCCCCTTTGCTGATTAACATGTGGTCCTCGCCCTGTTTCCCACCCCATCGGATTCCGGACCCCATTTTGGTCCGAAAACTCTTGATTTTCTAGGCATTTGGACCCGTAAATTGCACGACATGGCGAAGCATTGCCCTCGCCGCTTGGCTGATTGCGTGGCTCCATCCCGCTCTGATTTCAAGGCCATGGGTTGCTACCGTCTACGATACCCGACATGGTGGCAACGATGTATCTGTTTTCGGCACTACCGCATCCACTTGGATTTTTGGCAACTCCAAGTACTGCCTGGGTGGTGGGGCTTTCATCAACTTGACCAGCCTGACTCGCCATAGCCAGACCCGGGTGAGAACTGCTTAGAACTGTTTATACAACCAAACTTATGATACTTAATTTACAGGACTGTTTAGAACTGTTTATAGAGTTAAACTTAGAGAGCTCATAGAACTGTTTATATGCATCGATATGCCTGTTTGTATGCAAATCCAGCCTTCTTATCTGCAGGAGCAGACGGTTTCGATACCGTATGGCGGGCAGGATGGCACCCCTGCAACGCAGCTCACGCTCAATCGCGTGGAGGCACTCAGCGTCGAGCCGATCCTATCTGAGCTGCTCGATGGCCACTTTGCGGCAAGCGGCGTGGAGGCGGCTGGCGGGGCTGGCACGCAGCCCAACACGATCCTCGTCATGAACCCCAGCAGGCTCCGCATGATGCCATACGCGCACCAGATGCTTTTTGAGCAGTCCGTGGACTCTGCGTTTCCGTCTGAGTGGGACCGAGGACGGAAGTCGGACGATGAACTGCATTCGATGGCAGGCAACTTCAGGTGCACTTCGATAGGATTCCCAAGTAGTGCTTTGAGTTGCCAATGTCCAGTGAAGCGGCAGTGTTGCAAGATGAAGATACATCATCATTACATGATGATGATGTATCTTTTCACAACACTACCGCATCCACATGGACATTGGCAACTCTAAGAACTACTTGGGAATCAGTGCTACCATTACTTTCATCTAAGGCAAGCGTACCTGGACCAGCTCGACTTACCATATCCTGACCTCATACCGACATCACACCGATAATGTGTCATAGAATTAGCAAGAATTCGACGGCTCAGGCCGGAAGCAACCAAGTAATCCAAGCCGCGCTCAACAGATACATGATCATCATCATCATGACATCACCTGGTTAATGGCAGGAAATAGACAACAGGCAACTTCAGGTGTTCTTCGATGGGATTCCCAAGTAGTGCTTTGAGTTGCCAATGTCCAGTGGAGTGGCAGTGTTATATAGATGAAGATACACAACGATACATCATCATTACATCACATCGATAATTTTTGCTAGATAAGCAAGAATTCGACAGCTCAGGCCGGAAGCAAGTAACCCTAGCCGCGCTCAAAGATACATGATCATCATCATTACATGACATAGATGGCAGGAAATGGACAACAGGCAACCAAGACAGCACATTCGAAGTTATACAGCTCATCGGACGTCAGCGGGCGGAACAAGCAATCATCATTATATCACATAGGTGATGGCAGAAAATAGTCAACAAGCAACAAAAACAGGTCGGAACAAGCAAATATCATCAACATCACATAGAGAATGGCAGAAACTAGTCAGCAAGCAACAAAGACAGCACAATCGGAACAAGCAATTATCATCATCATCACCACTGCATGATATGATATCAGGGTTGAAGCAGAACTAGATGCCTTAACTGAGGTGTCCGGTTCTTTGCCATCTCTGCATTTGACACAGTGGTTATTCCAACATTCTGCACTGCGGTACCATGCCAAAATGAGTCACTATCCCCGTTTGTTTACCCTCACACCTCTAAAGTCATAGAGGCCATCCACACCCTGCAGGTACACATACAAGTACGCCGGGACAGGCGCGATGGCAACCTGGGCCTCGTCCGGTCACTTCCTCGTCATCGACCTCGCCGCCGGACCCTGCGACTACGGCCCCGAGATCGCCCCTTCCGGCACCGTTACTCCGCTCTCGATGCCAAGCATTGCAGACATCTTCCGCACCAGCCGTGCGGCGGCGTCGCTGCGCATTGAAGCCGAGCGCGAGACGCTTTTCCCCAGCACGCAGGACCCCCTCGAGACGGAGCGTGCTGAGGCGAAAGCCTTCGAGGCGTATGCGAACAAGGCGGGTGCCATGCGGCGTGCGCTGCTCAAGGGCGGGCTCGCGACGGTCCTCCTCTCTGGGGCCCGCCACGTTTTCATGCCTGATGTGGGAGACATCGTGCAAACGCCTTCGCGGCAGCTTTTGGTTGCTGTTATTGTCTTGCGTAACCACCAGCGTTTCAATCCGCTCGACGTTGGCCAGCCTTGGAGCTTGGACCTCGAACTTGTGGAAGACCAGGCTCGGGTGCGCTGCACTTATTGGCAACAGTGTGTCGACACACCCTCTGATTTTTTCGGTCCAAATACCCACAAGTGCATGAATTTTCGGCACGAAATTGGTGGTCGAAACCCGTTCTGGTGAAGCACAGCGCAGAGAACCAGGTCTGTCAACCAGGAGTTGTGCCAGGGGATATGGAGGGAAAAGATGGGACTTTCTGGGTCCGTTTTCAACCAATGTACCCCAGCATAAACTGATTACCAAATGGGTCTTGGGATCCTTGCGGATTCAGCAGTATGTAAGAAGACCTATCATTCCCTCGCGCCCTATGTCTTCACCTAACCTCTTACCAGCCTTACTCCTTGCATCCTCTTTCGTATGGAGACAGGCTGTGTTATCCGGCGCTATACGTGCAGACGATGGCGGAAGAGGACCAAACGGTCTCGGTGGTGTCGGGCCTACACCAGCTGGCCGCCCATCCATCCCTTGCCACAGCCGTCATGTCGGCGATGTCCTGTCGCAGTGAGGCTGTCGTGACTGGCTGGGACTCAGACGCTGCACCCGATCTCCCCATCGGCCTCCACTCACGTACTTCACACTACCTGGATGGTGACATCCTGCTGGAGGCGTTCGCCAGCAGTATAGAAGTCCTCATGCAGGCTCTGGTACGCCCCTCAGCCGCGACACTGTGCACGACAAATGCTCCAGTGTTCCGCCCGGTAGAGTGATTTTTGGGTAGACGCCTGCAAATCCATGAGCATAGGGACGGAATTGAGTGCTCAAACCCCACTTTGTCAAAACACCGTGATGCTCGTATATCATGATGAGAGAAATCGAGCATGCCATAATCAGAGATCGAGCGGCTGTGAATGCCGCTAGACTCGGCAAAACACTGAAATGCTCGTATTTCATGATGAGATCGAGCTGCTGTGATTGCCGCTGGACAAAGTGAAGTAGGAGCACTGGAAACTGGAACACAAGCACTGGTAACTCCTGCTGCTTCGGACATGCCGGTGCACGCTAAAGCTGGCAACAGAATAGTCTGGGACAGTAAAGTTCGAGTATCAGACATGAAGAGCGCACAGATCGTGCAGTTGTCTAAATTGTCTGAATCGCAACTCGTGGACGCTGGCACATGTGTCGCTTTGCCCGACAGATACAAAGCATGGGTGTCATATATGATTTGCCAATGTCCATGTGGATGCGGTAGTGCTGTAAAAAGATAAATCATATATGAAGGTCCGAAGTAGCAAGGGTTGCCTGTGCTTGTGTTGCCGGTGAGCACTGCAGCTTTGTTCCCAGAATTGCAGAGTTCATGCGCTGCCTGTACCAAAGCACATGTCTGGCAAGCATTGGTCTCTGTTTTGCAAATCTGCAGGTGTTTGATTCCCAAAACACGCAGCCCAAATGTGCTTGTTCAGCACAGTTCGAGACAGCATTTCATTCCAGTGGAACTGATTCCGAAGCTGACAGCCTCTTCACAGATTCCTGCGCAGCTGGCAACCCAGATGGGGCTGGAGAATTCAGCGTTTTACAACATGCTCTGAATTTTTGGTCCAGGTACCCGAGAATACATCCTTTTTATGGGACAAAAGCCGGTTGAAGTTCGTTCTGGCGAAGCACTGAGAGAATTGAGGGTTCTATTGCGCAGATGGAGGCGACCCACGAGCAGATCCCGACGGCAAGACCCCAGATACCATGGAGCAGACAGCCACTCGGACCTTGCCTATCTTTGTGCTCTCGCTCGTCGATGCTCCCATAGGCCTCCAGTTCAGAGAAGGTGGCTTGCTCTTCTCCTCGCCCCACGCTATTCTCATTCTGCAGGTGCTCCACCCTCATTACTCTCGACAACAGAGGGTCTACAACACCCTTTGTTGTCGAGAGGCAGGGACCTTCCTTGACTCTTCACAACAAAGAGTCAGGAAAGGTCCTGACTTTCCAGAAGCCCTTTCGGAGCGGTCCTTTCGTCCTTGCACAACCGTTTCCAAGGAGTATTATTGACAGTTGTGTGGGTTTCAATGGTAGTCTGCCTATACCATGGTCAAATAACACTGACACCTGCTTTGGCTGGTGTCACTTTCTCTGCAGTGTACTGGTCAGTCTTAATGGAACCTACCTGACATCCTGGAGGCGCTTGTGAATGTTCTCTGACAAGCTTTCGGCTCAGTCTATCCTCCGCACTTGAAAGCACTGTGACTATTGAGGTGGCTGAGCTGCAGACCGCAGTGTGGTGTACTATCTGGGTCATAGGAGATAGGCATGACTCAGCCATGACTCATGTGGATGTTGCATGCAGACTCGATCCCGGTCAGGAGAGGCCCGTGGCATCACGATCGTCCCGACTGGGCATGTGGCTGATGGTCAGCCCGTGTTATTGGACAGCCAAGCAGTGACGAGGCATTTGGTGGCGGGACTGGCCTCGTCGATTTGTGGTTTACCACCTCCATATGAGCAATTCAACCGCGCAAGTCTGACGATGCGCAACGAGTGGCTCTGGTCAGGCGGTGCGATTCATCACAGGTATCATTGAATTGTCAGTTGTTGTTGTGGTGTTTTTTGTTCATTGTAGCGCATGTGAGCAATGATGTCGACTTTAGGGGGCAGCACAGGGGACTTTAGGGGGCAGCACGTCAAGTGCACCTGTCAGTGCTTTGCCAGAATGGGGTTTCGCCCCCCATTTCTGCCCCAAGTAATCACGCATTTTCAAAGATACAGATCCACGAAGCAAAATGCCCGGCGAAGCACTGGTACCTGTGCAGGCCACCAACCGTTTGGTCCGTACAGCAACTCCAGCGAACTTGGTCTGGCACTCGAGGCATCGTGCCGTCGCAGTCTGCTGCTGCGGAAGATGGACCTGCTGTTGAGGAGGGCTCCGAGTAGTACTGGATGCACTGGACGAGTTTGTCAAGCGGCACCTGGGCCTGCCGTTCGGCGAGAGCCTTGGCGTTGAGCACTTTGCGTCAGCGATGAAGGGGCGAACCTCTTGGCTGGATTTTGCCCTCAGGTAACCTCTGTCAAGTTGTCATGTTTCAAATGCGTCGTATCTCGTTCGGACAAATGGATCGTCGCCTTCGCCGAAATCCTCGCTGGTGTGGAACCAACCAGCAGCGCGCTTCTCAAGCTCACGGTTTCAGTTTGTGCATACCGTAGCCTAAGCAACAGCTGGCCAGATGAGGCTGCATTGCGTGACAGAAAATCTATGTCTAATTTCCTCTGGATCCAAAAATTTGATGGACAAATGACGCACATTAGTACCTGTAAGTACCCTCAGAGCCCTGTTGAGTTGCGTGACTTGGCCAATTGTTGTCTAGACTACGGTACCAAACAATCATCACCTTTATAGGCATTACAAAACTGGGCTCTAGAGAGTTCACTTGTTTCAAGCTTAATTTTCTGCCTGCCGACAAAGTGGAAAGGTGAATACAGCAGAAAGAGCTAAAGTTCCCCTTTCCTCTGGGGGAATTCTCTGTTGTACAGGTTTGGTATTGAGGTGCGTTGATCTGGTTCGATTGCGACATGCTTGGAAAAGTAGTCGTTGCAATGGAAACGAGGATACCATACGACCGGTATGTTTTCACCGTCGCTGAATGCTTCGTTTTGCCTTTTGGTATCGGTTCTGTGAGACAGAGGAGCATGAGCGGGTGTGCCTGGTAGCTTGGCACACCCCCCCTTGATGCTGGGAACCCCATTGCACAGTCCGTGCCGCATTCTGACATCACATGAGCATACTAGAGGGCTCGAAAGACAGGGCGGCTGGCGAGACTCTACAGGTGATAGGGTAGTAGCCCGAGTTGCCCATGTATGGCTCCATGTAAGCATGCGTATTGCAATTTCCTTCTCTTGCCAGGAAGTAGCTAGAACTGAGAAGTTCTAGCTACTTAGAGTTACTTGCACTCTGATTAAACAGTGAGAGTTTACTGAATCCTTTATGCAGTAGCACCGAGGTGCAAGTTGTTGACACGGACAGGACTCAGGCTCATCCTACCTACATCTCGGCATCAGGGGTGTACAAGTCACTCACATCGAAGATCGACAGCGTTCAGCAGGACGTCGAACTCTTGTCGTTTGCCGCGTACAGCAACAACATCTCATCGCAGGCGGTCATCACGCAGAGGATGACGGCGGAGATCAGCGAACTGGAGCGCATGGCTGCTGACTCACTGGACGAGACGTCGGCTGGGCTGTCATGCTGCCATATCACGATGGACCCTGGGGGGTCAGCTCGATCGGGATCTGTGCTTGCGTTTTTGGGCGTGTCTCTTGCGTTTTTGCTTGCTGTGTGCCTTCGGTTGCAGTTTAGGGATGAGGGGGGCCGATTTGGACATTTGATGTAATGAGTGTGTGTCGTGTTGTCCTGCGTGGAGCACCACACAAGGTGTGGCTAAGGTCGTGTTTGCTTGCTAGTTCCACGGACTGCCTTGATGGTGTCTTCCGGACCTGGGACCATTGATGAGATCGCGTTATGAGTGGGTTGAGTTTGATGAAGAGTTGTGAATCCCAAGACAGAACTGACAGCAGGTTGTGCTGTCCATGTTGTCTGGCTCATGCGCACGCATGACCTGTGTGGGCGGCTCATGGTGTTTGGAGAGCCGTTGTTTGCACGGCCGCAGTGCGCACACCCCCGAGCGTGGCTGTTGGCACATGGGAGAGACACGGCGCCTTTCAGTCAATGTCGTCTGCGCGATCAAAGCAGTCCAGCCCGTCAAGCAAAGGTGGTTTCGAGACTTCATACAGTGTGACCATTATGAATGCCTTTGCGAGACAAGCATGCACGGTATGCATATCTCGGAGATACTTATCCAAGGTTAGGGTAAATATCTCCGAGTAACGAACACCAACGGTGAATGGGTTGCATGTGCTCGGTAATGACAGAGGATCCCGACAAAGTTCAGTGAGGACACATGCACCTTGCATTGAAAATAACGCCAGATCGTGCATTGGCACAATGCCACGAAGTTTGCAAACGTTGGCAATGCGAAGGATGGAAGCAGTGGCTTCCAGTTTGCTCCATCTCACCGAGGTGAGGATATAGAGGATATAGAGAACTTTCTAAGCACCTTTTCGCTGCACATTCTGTACGCGCTCCATCTGACTTAAATCGTGCATGCACTGTCTTGCCCAGCTAGTAGCAGACACTGCCACTTACACTCGTCTGTTTGTTCAGACAGCGGAGTGCCAGGACGCCGTTCGTCAGGGAATTGTGCGTTTGAAGGTTGCCACTCCAAACTGTCATCTATGAGTAATTGTGCTCAAATGTTGGGTGTTCACCTGAGACCAACTGTCCAGAAGCAATCGCGGCTCAGTGAACGCAGGCAATCCGGTATCCGCATGGCATCATTGGAAAAGGACCACTCACATGCAATGCGTTTCGAATTGTGTTATTGCGACGTAGCTTTCAAGGTGTGGTGCAATATGGCTTTATCATCCTGGATGACTCATCAACGAGCTTTCTGGAAATAGTATCCACCGTGTGATTCAACGAACACCGGCCTTGTGATGGGATGATAGGGTGACATTTGGCTGTCATGCCTGTCACAAATAATATCCTGTGAGCCTTCGACACGCGTGCAGACCTGAAATTGACCCTTGCTGAGAGTAATGAAATGTGCACGCCGCTGTAGTAATTGAGGATCCAATTGCACATGTGTCCTTTCAAGTTGGTTCAGCCGAGTATGCGTTGAGGGGTGCTGGCAAGACTGGGATGGCGAAAGACAGGGAGACTTCGCCGCCTATCTTGGTGAAAGTGAACAGGAGCGTAAATTACGTTTGCAAGAGAAGAACCGCAAAGCTCAGCAGGCATTTCGGTCCCGTCAGAAGGTATGCAAAACCTTGCAAGGTTGCTCCCCCGGAGCAAAGCCAAAGTCGCGGCTCGAGATTTGCCTGTTGAAAAGCTTCCTCAATATTATAGCATGTTCGCGGGTGCCCTTCAGGCTCCCTGCCATTTTATCTGGTTTCGCTATCGGCTATCTGCTTAGGAGCGTCTTGAACGTGGTAGCTGGAGAGGTGAGCACAGTTTTGCTCGCCAGGAACTGGCATGGATGTTGCTCCAGGCGCTTCCGAAATTAGCTTTCGTTCATGAATCATCTCACGTGAGTGGCAGCGTTTTGGCCCTCGGTATTGTGCCGTCGTCTGCGACACCTATGGCACGGCTGTTCCCACATTGTGCACACTCTCGCAAGTTGCATGAGTAAACACGATCCTAAGGTTGTTAATACCTGGCCTGATGTTAATTCTACACATAATGTTTCTAGAAGCTTTGTACGGTGCGGATGTATTGTGAACGTGCAAGTCTGTCGCTGGCTGCGACTGCCGAACCGTTCAACGAGCCATCACCAGGGACGCGTCCTGCTGGTGATGTATCGCTGCACCAAACAAGCCGTGGCAATGAGTTCCCTCTCTTAATATACGCGCAAACGCGTATTATGCTGGCACATCATGCTGGTGTTATGTGTTGATGTACTCTGGGGCACTGTCATGGCTCAGGGTTGCACCATGAATGCTGCCTGTCAACCCGGCAACAATGCCCACCCCCCCTCAATTTCGCTATCGCACATGTAGATGGTTGTCATGGCCTTCTGGGCCCGGTTGTGCAGCGCTGGGACGTGCAACCAGGTCGGTGCTGGCCACGTCTTAGCTGACGCAAGCAGTGCAATTCTGGAACCCTGGCTTGACCTATAGCAATGTGTCCATACACGCGAGGCATACAATCCGTGAACACCTAACGCTCTGATACTTGTCAATAATTGGGGACGTGTGAGGATTGTAGCACTCGTGCCTCGCTTGTGTCGCGTGTAATCATAATACCCCCTTCTTTACAGTCCTGCACAGGTAACGGATTTCGCATCCGCGATCCTGCATCAAGGGGCGCTATGTTGCGTTTTGGTATCTCCGGCACCCTGGCACCCTGGCGGGGATCCTGGCACGCCGTGGTATCTTTGGGCCAACGTGGTATCAAGGGCCGGGCAAAGTCTGCCTCCAGGGTAACAGGGCATATGTTCCATAACTCTCCAATATATCTCTCGGCTCGTGACAAGAGCACGTAGAATGTCTCCTAGAACATTCGATCACCAGGATGGCATTGCGCTTGAGATCAACATCGGACTGAAGGCGCGGCGCATCAGTTGGACAGGGGAGCACACTGTTTGGATGGAAGTGTCTCATGCTGTACGGACATAGCAGATGACTACCTTTCACACAGTCCAATGAGTCTCACGGTCTAGACTGTTGATTTGGGGGCTGTACTTGTGATCTAAGGGGACGATCATAACTAGCAGGAGTCGCATGTAACAGGTAGGATTCAGATCAGCTAGAGCACGCTGCTCCAGCCGTTCTTATCAGAGGACCGAGTTGTGCAGCCCGAGGAAAGTGCTGAAGTTTTCTCAGTGACTCATGAAAGTCCCTCACATCGATTTGTCATTGGTTTATCCAATCGGTTTTGATCGAGGCAGTGTTACTCATCAACATATGTGTTAACACTTCGCGTTGACAGTTACATATATGTCAACACTTCACGATGACAATTCAAGGGAACACTTCCTCATCACCATGGCTCGGTCAATCAGGCTGGTGAGCATCAGGATGGCTGCCAAGCCGAACATTTTGGTAGTGGCAATAATTACATGGCAAGCAAACATGGCACCTCACCGCGAGTTTGGACTCAGACATGCATTCATACATGGCACATTTGCTCGATGTTCCACTTCACTCTGCAATCCAAGATACAGAGACGTATGCATCGCATGCAACTTGGTCAGGTGGGCAGACGAGGGGAATGGCCACAACCGGACCAGTTTGTTCTTGTCAAGGACACTGGCTTGTTCGGGTCTCTATGGAGTAGTGACTAAGCAAGGCAAAATCATGGGTATCTCGTGCACAATGCTCCACTTTGCAAACTGACCATTTCCCCGTTTGAACGCCAAGTTTTTCTTATGTTCCGACATTTTGAGTAGCTCACCAGGGCGTTTGCACTAGAGCCGGATTCGTTGCATTTGGGCTGGAGTATCGTGGACAGTCACTCTGTTGTATGCAGTGTGCTCTGTGCCACAGAGTGTGGCGGAGAATGTGAAGCATGAGGCAATGATGATGCTATGGATTGAGAACGATCTGCTCCACCTTCTCCACGATTTACATGCCCACGATCTTTGTAACTCTAGGATACACGTCGCTTGCCTGCCCCCTGCAGTGTACGCAAATCAATGCCGGCTCTGTGCAAACGTCGGAAGGGCCGTTTCTTCATCCGTGAGTCATTCATTGCATGTAAAAATGAATGGTCATTTGAAATCGAGTCTACACAACAGATGTCATGTCGTTTCGATATTGGATCGGTACCAACATCTGCGAGCATTGCAAGTCGAATTCAAATTCAAATTCACTCAAATCCTTGTCAAGTCATTGACCCTGTCTACACCGTTTCAGGGGAAGATCTCGGAGCTCTCGGACCAGTGCCGAATCCTTGAGGCCAAGCACTCAAAGCAAGACACCCGACTACGAGAATTGCAGCATGACAATGGCATTCTTCAGCGTGCCTTGCTGCACCAGACTCAGGAGCTCAAGCGGTTCAGCTTGGAGTACGCACATGTGTGCGGTCAGCATGCTGAGCACTTATACGCGCCGAAAGCCGCGCACAAGTTTGACCCGTCCGAGGACATCGTGCTCAAGTACCCTGTCACTGCACAGGCGGCAAGACCGAG
Source organism: Nuphar pumila (assembly GCF_984573655.1). Lineage (NCBI taxonomy): Eukaryota > Viridiplantae > Streptophyta > Magnoliopsida > Nymphaeales > Nymphaeaceae > Nuphar > Nuphar pumila. Next base: position 1,865 of record NW_028323768.1, on the reverse strand, counting down.
CACTTGCTGATCCGAAGCTCCGAAATCAGCGAGTGCGTCCTGTTCTTTAGAGATGATGTCTACTTGTTTAGTAAGCTTGTACAAGAGCGCATGTCTAATAGCAGAAATGCAATATGTACTATCACCTGTAAGGTGCTCATCCAAAGCTGTGAAATCAGAGGATGTGCCCTGTTCTTTTGAGGTGAGGTGTACTTGTGGTGTACTCGTTTTTTCCGGTGAGGAGCAATTGTGTGTCAGGATTTAGCCTTGAAATATTGATAGTGCGGACATCGCAAGCACACATGGCCCATGATTCATCTCAGATCTTACAGTTTCAAATACTATGTCATGGATCGACACGAGCATCTCAGAATTCGAAGAAGAGCACTACCGCAAGTTTGATGATGCATCCTATCATACTGCTGCATCCAAGACACTGCCAGTGTCGGCATCTCCTCTGAACTTCCGTTTTAAACTCTCGGCTTATGGTGCTGGATCTATCAGGTGAGAACCGTTCAAGCTAGGGTGCAGTCTCTTTGGCAGTGGGATGTTGTTTACAACACTTCTGGATACACGTGGACATTGGCAGCCTCAAATCAGCTTGACAATCCATGCTGCAATGTCCTCACCCAGCATGTCAACTCTCTCAGTATGTCAAAATTTCATGATGCACGATTACATCATGAGGAGAGCCAGCCCCATGATGCGCAATTGGAAGGCACCAATGATGCATTCAACTGAGGCGCTGACTCAGAACGCGACAATATTTTTTTTGCAGCGTCCGACAGAAGCAGCTGAATGCAGGGGGTCCGGCATAGACAAAATCGCCGATTTGTTTGGGGAGGTATGGATGCCGCAGCTCGTCCAGCTGCACAACGAGATGCAGCTCATCCTGCAAAAGTCGAAGCAGTCCGACGGCGACGGCCGGGGGCTTACTCCAGAAGAGACGGAGGCTGCGTTGGAAAACCTCTCCGCACAAGTCAAGACAATTCAGACCGACATGTTTGAGTGCTTCGTCAAGGCGTTCCGCTCTCAGCCTGTCAAGTCACGAATCGTTGCCACCGACATCCTGTTCAACTGCCACGCTGCCCTGGACCATGAGGAGTCCATGCAACTTGCAGAGAAGGTGTGACGCTGCCTGTACTCCTGTGTGTCGTTGGGATGCGCGCTCTCATTGTTTAAATTGCAAATTCATTGCGAAACTCTTTTTTCTGTGCTAGTAAAGGAAGTATAACCAAAGGTTTTAGCCCCATTGATCATAGTTCATCAATCAAAACCACTCTGTTGCGCTGTTGATGTTCTGCCATTGTAGGAATGCTCTCGTCAGGGTTTGGATGGAATGAGGCTCGCACTACCCTGTGCTACGCCCTCTATTACCCCCCTGCTTGAACTCGAAGAGAGCGCTGGTACATCACAGCATTGCTCAGGGTCATCATCTTCATCAGCACATGACATAGACAAAGCAACACAACAGAACAAGGTTTGTTGTTCTTCACTGCCGGAAGAACAACAACACATTCGTAACGGCGTTTGTCATCATGTCTGCCGTGGTCATCATCATTGCGTGGTGCAGGTGGTCAACGGCATGGAGCTGTCCGAGAAGGAGCAGCAGGAGAGTTGTAGGTACTACGAAAGCTACCTTTGTGAAATGACTCTGCTTCAGGCCCAGCGAGGCAAGCTGCTCGAGCAGCTGCGAGAATGCTACAGCTGCAGCGAAGATGTGCGCCTGCAGCGCTTTGCCCGGGAGACTCTCCAGATGAAGGAGTTCCTCGCTGCAAGCGCTGTCGTTGAGGCTTTGCAGCTCTTCTTGCACAAGGAGAACGAGCTTTACTGCGACCTTTTACAGGTCGTCACGATGCAGGTGAGCTCTCGACTCGCTTTGAATG
>NW_028323767.1:0-30342 GCF_984573655.1 Nuphar pumila | reverse complement strand
GATTGCTGACTAAGGACGGAACAAACAAGACATCGGGAATGTCAATATCAGACAGAGGAGTGGCAATACGCACGACTCCAGATCCTAGGGCCTGCTCCACGGCTCCATTCCCGAAACTAACTGTCTGGGGTTTCGTGAACGGAGTGTACTGAAGGAAAACACTCCGTGAGTTGACCATGCAATCGGAAGCCCCAGAGTCAAGTACCCAGGCAACAGCAGGAGACGAAGGAGGCGTGCCGCGCAAATTTGCTGATCCACGGGGACGAGGGAAGCCAGGCGCAAAAGTCTCCGGCTGGTTTGGGAAGCGTTGCTTGCAGCGGAGAGTGCAATGAGGGGCAATGTGCCCAGGGTTCCCGCAGAAATCACAGGAGAAATTAGAAGTACTTGTTGAGGGCTCCTCAGAGTTCTGACCCCGCCTGTCGCGATCATGGGAAGGCCTTCGTCCATCACGTGACCCGTGGCCTCCGCGGGAACCCTGGGCCTGCAGAGCACGCACGGGGCGACCGAGAGAGTCAGAGCGCTGGGAAATCTCCATGGCGCGCAGATCAACACGAAGGGATTCCAACTGGTAGTCAGGAGCTCGCAGGATGAGGATGGACTTCGAGCCTTCGAACGAGGCATTCAGATGGTCGATGACATGGCGCACTAGCGTCGCTTCGGGGACGGGTGATCCTAGTGTTTCCAAGTCGTCATTTATCAGTTCAATGGCGTCCAGAAAAGCATCCACAGTCTCATTAGAAGCTTGACGTCGTGCAAACAGCTGCTTCTGGAGGTTGACAGCCTTGGGCTTCAGCGTGGCTTCATGCGCGCTCTTGAACTGGTTCCAAGCAACATCAGGAGCAACGACAGATTTGATGCGTCTGAGCCAGCGGTCAGAAATGCACAATCGAATCCACGAAAGAGCTTCATTGGCAACAAGCTTGTCATCATCGGAAGCATTAGCAGGCAAAGGAGTGGTCACCCATTTGTCGCACTTCTTGATAAGCAGGAAGGCAAGCATACGAACGCTCCAGGATGGCCATAGTCGGTGGCGGGCTGCCACATGTGCCGAAGCTCTTGGACAGCACCCTCATCGGCCTTGAAAAACCCAACAACCGCGGCCTCCGTCCGATCGCCATCGGTGACGTCTGGTTCCGGCTGGCTGGCCTCTGCGCCATGGCCACCTGCCCCACAGCTGGCCCAGCACTCGCACCTTTGCAGCTGGGGGTCGGTGTCAAGGGGGAAGCCAGATTGTCGGCCACGCCATCAACGCTGCCCTCGCAGCCGACCCCGACTGCGTCGTCCTGCAGATGGACTACCAAAACGCGTTCAACAGCCTGTCGTGTACTGCCATGCTCGACGCTATCGCAAGGCGCCAGCCCACCTTACTACCTTTCGCCGCTTGGCGTATCGACAGCCTAGCCGCCTAATTGTCAGCGGGGCGCCTGAGGGCACCCCACCCATCATGTCAGAATGCGGCGTCCGTCAAGGCGATCCATGTGGCGTACTTTGCTTCTCGCTGACCACCCAGGATCAGCTCGAGAAGCTGCGACTGGCACACCCAGACGCTGCCCCCGCAGCTTACACGGATGACACCTTCCTTCTGGGTAAGGCAGCTGCTGTCATTGCGGCGTTCCCCGCCCTCCGCGACCTCGGGGCTGCGATTGGCCTGGATGTGCGGCCCGACAAGTTTGGAGTGTATTCACCCAATGCTCAAGCTGCGGCTGGCACAGCGGCGGCCCCCGGCATCCCTCATTGCGCTGACGGCCTCGCAGCCGCTGGCACCCCAGTTGGCATGGACGCCTTCGTCACAGTGTTTGCACAAAAGCAGGCTGACATCATCTGCAACCGCATGGACACACTGCTCGACGCCCCGCTTGCGGCACAAGATAAGTTCACGATCTTGCGCTCGTCTGCGCAAATGCGCATCGCCCACCTGCCGCGTGTCACCCATGGAATCTTGTGGGTGACTCCATTCAGCGCGTTGAGGCTAAAGCAGCGCAGGCCGCGTTTGCCATCATGCAACGTCCAGAACAAGCAGACGTGCGCGCCGGCCAATTGACCCTGCCACTACGTCACGGAGGCATGGGCATCCGCGCCACCACTGCGCTGGAGGCACAGGCTGCCTTTCTATCCGCGGCAGCCATGGCGGAGACCACCATGCGTGACGGGCCTCAGCAATTCCGCCCCTTTGCCAGCCCTAATGGTGCCATCCTCAAGCAAACATGGCAGGCGCTGCACGCCGAAGGCGATGCGAAAGCCATCTGGCCCCCGGAGGCGCTGAACATTGACGAGGACTGCGTCGACACCGTCCTCCCTGACGTACAGCGCACCTACGCGCGATTCGTGGCCAAACGCCGCAGCGACGACCTCTTGGCTTCGTTCGACGCCAACACCGAAGCTGGCTGTCGCCACATAGCTCGCATTCGCAGCTGCGCGTGCCGCGCCTCCTCCATATGGATGGACACACTGCCACTCTCTACGGCGCTGCAGCTCTCAGAGTCTGACTTCATCAGCGCCATGCGCCACCGTCTCGGCCTTACGCAAATGCCTGCCAATGCACCTAGCATTCGGTGCTGCTGCGGGCAGTACATGCAAGCAGGTGATATCGACCACGCAATGACCTGCCGGTCCCAGTGCACGTCAATGACGTTGCGCCACAATATTCTCACAGAGATTTGGCGCCGCATTGCCTCCCGCGCTGGGATTGCACCATCCGTTGAACCGACAATCCGCAGACTGCCAGGCGCTCAAGCCGCCGCCATCGCACCACACTCTGCGGCTCGCGGAGACATCTTGTTCGTATTGCCGAGCGGACTCACAGCCGCCGACATCTCGGTTGTGCACCCTCCCACGTGCAAGCCGCACAAGTGGAAGGTGGTGCAGCAGCCGCACGGGATCAGCTCAAGCGGACAAAGTATCAATCCGCTGACCCCAATGGCTACGCCTTCAGCCCGCTGTCACATGAGACGTTCGACCGCATGGGCAAGCCGGCGATGGAGCTGCTCAATACCCTGGCGATAACAGCGAGTGCTGGGGGTGATGTTATCAAGGATGGATTTGTCACCAATGCGCTACGGGAACTCGGCATTGGCTTATGTAGGGGCAATGCTATCATGTACCGGCGTTCTCTTCAAGTTTTAGCTCGTGCCAGCGGCCGCGCGTTTATGACAGGCTTGCTTGCTCAGACCGCTGACGTTCAATGAGCTGTATCGCTTCGCATGTGCTGTCTTTGTTTCTTGTTGTCTATTTCTTGCCATTATCTATGTGATGTAATGATGATGATTCTCAAGTGATTCTTGGACTTGCAAATGTGCATGTAGATGCGGTAGTGTCGTAAAAGGTACATCATCAATGCATCATTCAGGTAATGGCAAGAGCAAGTCACCAGCAAGCAAGACAGCACATTCGAAGTATTACAACTATTTGAATGTCAGCGTGCGGACAAGCAAGTCATAAACACGCGTCCGCTCGCATGAGCTACGACTTGAAGAGGGTCCGGTACATGAGAGCGTTGCTCCTACATACAGGGTGGAGATTTATTAGCTATACACGGTTTATGTCACTGAGCTGGCGGGTGATCCTGACGTCACCATCACACTTTTCTCACACAAACGTCGCGCCCATTCCGAAGCCCTCACACAACGGAATTGAATGCGACCGGTCTTATTGAAACCAGTGATCAAAATAAATCTTAGCTCTGTCGGAGTGTTTGACCTAGTTGTGCATACTTTGGCAGATATATTTTTCGCGGATTTCACATCGCCCGTAGAGGGTCAAGACGTTGAGCAAATGTGCTGAAAAGCGCGAAATGAGTAGGTTGAGGCGGTGCATTTCACCATACGCCCCGGGCCGAGACGCGTCTGTACGTATTTTTCAATTTACAATCGGACAAGTATTGAGAAAGTTGTGGTTAAGGGAGTGCCGGGGATAGTCCTGACTTTGGCCATAGGGTACTGTGCCTTAATCAGCTCGTATGGAGACGTATGAAGGCTCTATAGACAGAACTCGGAGCGTACTACAATGTTCATACCGGCGGGATTTCGAGAACTTGAGTTTCCAGACCACAGTCGCAGCTCAAAGATGGGCTACACCACAACAGGTTTTCGCGCGATGTATGGGATGACTTCATTTGGGCCCAACTACCCGTGATAGACGCTACAGGCCATGAGCTTTCGGGAGTGATGTGAAACCACATATGCTAAAAAAACACGCTGCAAGCTGGTGACATTGTTTCGTCTGTGCACGTGGCTTGATTGTGTGGCATGGCGCCTACGTGCACGTATATGGCAATCATTCATAGGACTGTATCTCCGGCTTCACAGCACACCAGGGCAGGGGACCACCGCAAAAACATATCAATTGCACTTGTGCATGATGTCAGGAGGGCGGGGGGAGCCCCCCTCTCGGCCAAGGGTCGGGGGGGGTCGAGGGGGCAGCCACATTGTCACCCCGAAAATACACGACTGCAGGGGGGGATATGCTGGGTTTGTTGCTATGTAATTCGCAAGACATGTCAATTTTTGATATGTTCGAGCCCTTCACCATGTCAAGGGCCGTCTGGGCTGTCGATTGAGCCATTGCAAGGTGGGTGGTTCAAGTCAGCATGTCGTAAATCCGGCCATTTCCCTGTGTATAGCTAATAAAACTCCACCCTGTAGGCCGGTGCAGAGTTCCCAGTACATCATCATTACATCGCACAGAGAAAGAGAAAGAGCTACGGCTTAGGCCGAAAACAACCACATCAACACATTCGAAACAATACAGCTTATTGAACGTCGACGGTCGGGAGTACATCATCAGCATCATGTTGTATTCGTTCACAGCACAATCGCACCCACTTGGCACATCTGACCTTAGTAGGTTGGGCAAACGGCCCCAGCGTGCCGCGTGGCCAACCAAAGGTCACTGCTATCTACGGTAGGGAATCGTGTACTAAGAGCCTTTGCTCTAGACACCAATACAATCCACTTTACGTGTGTTGATGTCCCGTTATGAGGAACGCATACCATGGTCTCAACCCTGTCGAGCTATCGTGAGATAGAGCCCTGACTGGCCAGGACAGTGTCCTGGCGATGCCGCACTCTTGAGGAGGGACATGGCCGCAACATGGACGCCAAGAGACAGCTTAACTAGACAGCTCTACGTACCTGATAGTCCTATTCTGACCGCCTCGTTGCAGTGGCGGCGAACCAAGCTCACTTCAGCGGCAATTGTGTTTTGGCGGTGCCAAATGTTAATAAACATACACTTTTACCACTTGATCTTCGACATTTAATCTCAGGGCAATGCAAGTCCAACGCATTCGGTCTAGCGGTAGCCAAGGCCCATACAGATGTACTTGAGCTCAAGGTACTCGTCCATGCCGTATTTGCTCTGCTCACGGCCCAGGCCTGATTGCTTGATGCCACCAAATGGAGCGACCTCGCTGCCGATGGCGACATCGTTGAGACCCACCATTCCGTACTCAAGTTCCTCTGCCACCCTCCAAGCCCGCTTCAAGTCTTTCGTGAAGAAGTAAGCAGCGAGGCCATACTCTGTATTGTTAGCCAGCTTGATGGCTTCAACTTCAAGAGAAAACCTGCAACCAAGCAGGTTTCTCTTGGTTTGTCTGTACTATCTGCAGAAGCACGCGCGCATCGATCGCATCATGCGCGAGCGAGCATTGTCTTTCCGAAGCCATTCAATCGGCTCGTGAGACAGACAAGCTTTCATGCTTGTGCATGCCATAGCATATGAACTCAGTTCCTGCCAGCCCCGCAATTGGATGAGTCTGCCATTGGCACTGGGGTTTGGGGTATATCTGATGATAGGCGCATCTACATCACATCAATCAAGCACTGCTTGGGAATCAGTGCTACCATTACCACCTCCTAAGGCAAGCACACTAGGCCGTTGCCCCAACAATCTCTGTCATATCTGTGCGCTCTCGCCAATCCAGAGCAAGGCTGTACCCCTCGTCGTAAAACCTCGTAAAATTGAAGCATATGAAACGCGAGTGCGGGACTCTCTTGGACGCGGCACACATATGACAACGATGTATCTATCTACAACAACATGGCCATTGGACTCTGCTTCTCGGAATGCTTCTCGGAAACAATGGACAAACTTGGGAAACGTCGCAAACAGACTACCATACTATATCAGGAGGTCGGCCGGTCACGCGTCGCTCTGGGCATCGCGGGGCACCTGCAGGTATATTTGATCCGAAAACGTCCATCTAATATTCGAGTCACTTACAGAAAGTCCGTCAAACATTTGTTTTCGTCATCCCGATGTTCAAGGGGGTAGGTATGAGGCGGCGCACTTGAACATGGCAATGACGGGGGCGAATGTTTCCTCTCGGAAGATGCGCATGTCGATGGTCGCATTTTTAAGCAGGGTAGGCTGGTAGTAGAAGCCTCCCTTCAAGTCCAGAGGAGGATCGAGGAGGACGGACCCCCCGCACATCGCGACCGCGCCTTGCTCGAGGGCATCTTTGACGTGACTGTCCGCGGTCTCGATTCTCGAGGGGTTGATGACTGGGCCGACGCGCGTAGAGATATCCATGCCGTTCCCCACCTTGAGAGCTCGCATTCGATCCGCGACCATCTCCGCAAATTCGTCGTACACTGTGTCCTGCACTCAGTGTTGTCGCCAATTTGCCTCGCTGTGTGATCTGCAGGTCCAGATGCCTGAAAATGCACGATTTTTGGGGAGAGGTCAAACGCCATTCTGACAAAGCAATCAGTAGCATACGCGTGGGTGAGTGTGGCTTAGCGTTAATGAGCTTGGGTGAAGAAACGCTATGTAGAGATGTGCAAGGTGATATTACCAACTCAAAGTTGCTTGTGAAACGGTGTTCAATAAACACGTACTGCTGCTGATCAGTCATCATGCAATGTCGTCGTTGCCATGTCAGTCGTTGACATTCCAGCCCAACAACACCTGCCACCTTCCAGCACGCAAGCTGTGGGGTCACATGGCGCTGAACACCAGTGAATGTTCAAGGCTGTGGGAAAGCGTAGCTACGTAATCACGCGGTACATACGTATGTATGTACATACGGCGTATTGACACAGGGCGCATACGCCTAGTCACAGCGTGACTCGGACGTCATATACGGATTACGCCACGTGATATACGGCAGATTGCCGACCTGATGACAGACCATTGGGGTGAGATGCTTGCAATAGTCCTTGCTTGAAAACAATTTACGTTCATTTCAAAAAATTTAAGCACTCTCTGAACCAGCTTGGAAACAGTACAACTCTGTCATACCCATTGTCAACTTCCTTTAAACAGTGCTCACATGCCATTTGGAGCATCAACGTCAGCAAACGGGAGCGAGCAAGCTTGGTTACGAGTGATCCACATGAAGGTAGTAGATAGTGAATTCACCTAACGGCTGGTCCCTTCAATATTCGCCTAAAGCAGTCACGTCGTTCGCAAGATGTTTTGTATTACGGTTCTGGCTACCCTGTTGCCAAAGTGGCGTGTCACAATGGCTACATGTTGTCGACATCCAACCTTCCCAGACAGATGATGAGCCTTTGTCATGCGCAAATGAGCACGCCGACGCATGCATCGCGTGCATCTTATGTTCGCTGGAGCTCTCCAGATGCGCAGAGGTCGTGCGAATACGACATTGCGAGCATGACAATTGGAGGCACCTTCATGCACGTGGAGGTGATGGGATTCTACGATGGCCATATATAATGGTACTCACATGTGCACTCTATCCATTAATGGGCTTGCTGTAGTGCTGGTATGATTTCCCGTGAGCTTGGCATACCTGGCTAATAGGGAAAACCCAATATTTTGGTATCAGTCGATAGGATGACGAGGCTGGGTATACATTCAAGATATCACCTTATGAGCGTTTCTATTTTCCGTCCGCAATCATGCCTCAATGTTAGCAGACAGTAAGACGCAATCTGTGAGAAGCGAATGCCGAAAAAATGTTTTATGCCTTGCCATATTGACCATTCCGTCATTTCGCACTCATCCGCCAGTCATCCCGGCGCAGCTTCAACACGAGAAAGTCAGGAAAAAAATAACGAACTTGCGAATTTCGGCAGGACAGCTCTTCTCTACACGTCAAAAGGAATCGTATGACACCTTGATCTCCAATTTCCTCCTTTCTGATTTATACGTACGGATATGGCGTATTTATACGTATTGAAGATCCGGAAATACGGTTTCACACAGCCTTATTCACTGGTGCACACGTCCTGTTCTGTCCCCTGACCGAGGCTGATATATTACATGATCTATCCCCCAACCAAATCTAACCAAGCTTGAGCCTGGCACATCGCGGCGCCCCTTTTAATTAAACCACAAAGATAATGCACAAGCACATGCCACCCAATGCAAATCCAATTTGCAAAATGCGGCTTTTCCGCTGCTTCAAACGCGCCTGGACGTGTACCCAGTTCAAAACGCACTTCTCCTGTTCAATACGCACCTGGACAAGTATCCGGTTCGCAGAAATGCAGGTCTGCCCAGCGTTTCGGGTTCCCGAAGCCACAACAGCATCAGCCGCCAGCTGCAGGTTGGCATCATCAAACACTATGAAAGGCGCGTTCCCGCCAAGTTCGAGCGAAAGGCGCTTCATTGTGGCTGACGCGCCTGCCATGAGCGACTTGCCCACCCTCGAGGACCCCGTAAAGCCTATCTTCCGCACCTGGTCACTCTCTAGCATCGCCTTTCCAATCGCCTCGGCATTGCCGGACAATACGTTGAGCACGCCTGCACCCTTTTTCGTTATTCTTAGTAAACTTCTGAAGTTTCCTCGGTCATGAGCAGGGCTGCACATAAGTAATTTACCTACAGGTAATTCCATGTGGCAATTCCCTGTATGTATCGTTTAACAACACTACCGCATCCACATGGACATTGGCAACTCTAAGAACTACTTGGGAATCAGTGCTACCATTACTTTCATCCGAGGCAAGCGTACCTGGACCAGCCTGACTGACCATATACTGACCTGACATGTCTTCTTCATGCATCATCATCGTAATTCGCAAGGTTGCTCGGCCATGAACAGGAGTGTACAGAGATGCGTTGCTAAGGTGCTCGGCCATATGTGGGACGGTATACAAAAGAATTGTAACCTTTCTCTGACATGCGTGGGACAACGCAAAGAAATAATGAATTGTGGTGAAGGATTGCCCCACTGTCGCTCCGCCTGTGCCAAATGAAACAGAAAATCTCCATTGCCTACAGCTGCGCACCGTCGGGAAGTCCAGCTCGTTGAGCGAGAACGGCAAGCGCGTTGGCTGTGAAAGGTGTCTCCTCAGAAGGCTTGAGCACCACTGTGCAACCCGATGCGATCGCGGGTGCAACCTTTCGTGTGATCATCGACATTGGAAAGTTCCACGGCGTGATGGCGGCAACAACACCCACCGGCTGCTTGATCGTAATCATGCGCTTGTCAGAGTGCACTGTCTGCAGCGTATCTCCGCACACTCTGCGTGCCCAGATACGAGTTGATTCCTCCCCGACAGACATCGATCCCCAGCTTTCTAACACTGTGTCAGTGCTGATTACTCTGTGCACACATGCATCATTCATTACTGTTTATACAAAGTCACCGATTGCAGTGATGTAGCATCACTTCAGTGTTGTTGTAGCATGAAGGTTGAGACTGAAATGTGCATGCTTGCCGGGACTGCTGGACGGGCTATGCTCGGGAGGGACGGCAAGTATTTGTCTGATTTGCATAAAGTGAGCCATACTAGGCCCCAGTGACATTGTGAAACCATCCCTTGCATGCAAATCGAGACGCACCGTTTCGCTTCCTCAGCGAACCACTCCACCGAAGCCGCTCCAGCTACAATTTCGGCTCGCGATTCGGCCAACGGCTTACCGCACTCGACTGTCATGATAGTCGCGATGTCGTCTGCGTTGTCTAAAATCAATCGGTACCATTTCTTCACGACCTCCGCCCTCTCTTTTCCCGTTTGCTTACGCCATATTGAGAAAGCTGCCTCCGCACTAGCGATGGCCCCCAACGTCTCGGTCCCGCCAGCGCAACTTACTCGCGCTAGCTCGACGCCAGTCGCGGGATTGCGCACCTGTGCCGAATTCTGTAAGTCATTGGACTGTAATGATTTGCATGTTCGATTTACAGGCACGGTACTCCAATGAAAAGCATTCAAGGAGACTAGCGTTTCATGTCGCACAAGAAGTTGCAGGGTTAGCGCGGAGATCACCATCTTGCACCACATCCTTCCCCTTCTTTCAAACATAATTTCGTGGCGTAGTAACGCCCAGTTTAAGACTCATGTGGCCAGTTGATAGATGAACAACCGTGTGCCGACGTGACGTGCGCCACCCCTACCATCTGGCAATGAGAAGACATGTCACTCTGATAGTAGAAGCGGGAAACAGGCATGCTGCACCATTCAGACAGTGACTATGCTGAAAAGGCAGCAAGAAGTGGGTGCCGAAGCCTTCAAGCCCATGCCAGAAATCACGTCACGCTTCGAAAGTAACGTGACCATATAGTGGCCACCGGGGTAATATTGCCACGAACCCGCCCCGTGATGTCCATCATTGGTGTATAAGGTAAGCAGTCGACACCAATGAGTGCAAAGTATCTACGCATGCGACCCTGATGCGAGATGGCAAACCTGGTATGTTTCCGGAAGGTCCACCCATGAGCCACCGATGAGCGCTGATGTTTTTAGGAGTTCATGGTCTTTAACGACCGACAGAAAGGAATGACTGACTTCAGGACTCGCTGCAGACGACATGACGGTGGAGTATCGCGGATGTGCGGGCCTACTGCTTCTCGACAGCAGTAGCTGAAGCGACTGCGGGCGCACCAGGCGCATGCAGTACATCATATTTGTGCGCACTGAATCCCTCCTCACACTACTGTTTCTCATGTGCAAATGCACAACAGAGATGCGGAGGAAAAAGAGTCGGACAGAAAGATGCGCTAGGAAACTATCGCTGGATGGCGCAGGCTTTGGCAGACTGCCAAACTGCCTGGAATTTTGAGCCACGAAACAAACAATAATTTTTAGCGATGCCAACAGGTATCAGTGCGTGAGTATGTTTCTGCTAGCACAACCAAGCACCTGCATACCGTGCTCGACTGGGTCAGTGACTCGTGCATGACTCATCCAGCTTGCGGTAGATATCACGGCACAGCGTCGTCGATTAGTGGCCTGGGAACAGACGGAATTTGCATGTGAGTTGCACGACCTCTCGAATGCCGAATCTTGGCGAGGTTGTCTGGTTTTATCGGCGAACAGGGTTCCACTGTGACGGTCCTTACATTCGCCTTCTTTCCGTCATCCGCCAGGCAGAAGCATGAGCAAAGAAAATTGCGTTGCTTTTCGCATGGAATGAGCGGGATCTGCATATGGCATTGTGAGCCAACTTTCTTGAAGCCGTCATGACTAGTGCTGTCCAAACTGCAATTGTCGCAAGCGGGGAAGGGCAGTACTTAGAACACAGCAAGGTTTGGCGTTTGGCATGACAGCCAAAATTTGAGCAAATGTCCAGCAGTGCATCTCAACGGGTGGCGGAGACGCTCTATATCTGTCTTGGCGTCAACTGGGTCGGATTCATCTTGGGCTGGATAAATCAGGTGAAGCCTTTGCGCGTTTTCCAGGCTTGTGGGATTGACATCGCTTTTCATCGTTTACTTGCGAACCAGAATCTTGTCCTCAGAGGCTGCACGGGGGTGGTGACTGGCGGAATGCAGTGCATTCTACACAGGAAGCACATGACGATGAGTAGGCACGAAGAGAAGGCACCCACCAACAAGCGCTGTGTGCCGCACTCTGCCAATGGAATGCACCCTATCAGCATCTTCTCTGACAGTGCCCTTCTCGGAGGCCAGAGGAAGTCGATTTATGAGGAATGGCATCGGCATTGGCGCAAAAACCGATCAGTGTTCAACAATACCCAACAAGCAATCACACAAGTAATGAATAGTGATGGCATGCACAGGCAGAACTTAACAGCTCGGGCTGTGGCGCGGGATGACTATAAATGCGCTGCTCAACAGCTGCAGCTATCGCGCAAAGCTGTGGTGTAACATTTAGTCATCTCGCTGCAGCGCATTTTTTTCCTTTCTACCGCAAGCAAGCACGGCCCATTCCTAGTACCATGCCAAAACTGAAGCGATCCACCTCGACAAGGTGGGTAAAGATTCCTCGACAGACTCGTTGTTAATCAAGCGCAGCCAGACTTTCGCCCGAAAGTGTTATGTGCGGGTCCAGATGGATGGACTTTGGGGGGGGACAAACATGGGGGCGGAACCCCCATCTGGCGAAGTAGTGACTGAATGCAGCCAGAAATTGCCCTGCAGAGTCAGTGTTTCGCCAGACCCTGTCATTTTTTGTGTCAGATGCCCGAAAATTTTTGGGGGCAGAAACTAGGGTCCTCAAGTAGTTCTTGGAGTTGCCAATGTCCATGTGGATGCGCTAGCGTTGTAAAGCGATACATAATTACCTCACACATATAAGCAAGAACCAGTCGGTTCAGGCCAAAAGCAACCAAGTATTCGTACAGCTCATTGAACTTCATCATTACACACATAGACAACGGCAGGAAGTAGTCACCAAGCCATCAAGTACACACGTTCGAACAAAAACAGCTCCTTGAACTTCATCATCACCATCAAACTGGGGGTCGAAACCCATTCCGGCGAAGCAGTGTGCAAACTCAGTTTTTTGCCAGACGCTGCCATTTTTAGGGTCAGATGCCCAAAAATACATGAATTTTCAGGATAGAAACTGGGGGTTGAAACCTTTTCTGGCGAAGCACTGTGCAGACTGAGGACTATTTTGATGCCACCGGACTCTTTACGGCAGTATTGGCCTCCTGTGTGTCCTTGTGTCGCATAGTGATTGAGGACCGCCCCCTTTGCGCCAGGCCTGTGGTGGCGAGTGTGTTGGCGTTGTTGTGGGCGATGCGACTCGGCACCTTCCTCTTCTACCGAGTGCAGAAGTTGGGTCATGACAGCCGCTTCCAAGAGCTGCGAGGCAGCGCATCTTCCATGCTGGTGGCATGGTCCATGCAGGTGCGTTCACTGTGCGGCAAAACTCGATTCCTGTTGCAATTTTCATGTGTCTGTTTCCTGCAGCGATTGCACGGTGATTGCCAGGTGCCTACCTGAAAACCCAAGTACTACTTTGAGTTGCCAAGGCCCTTGTTGATGCGGTGGTCCAATGAACCATACCTGAAAAATCAGAGAGTCTGGTGAAGCACTGCTGGCTGATGCTTGCTGTCACTGCGATCCAATGATGAGAGTTTTGGTAATTCGAAAGCGTCGGTGCAAGGTGACCTTGCTTGGCTGTGACGAGCTTTATGCAGTCCAATGACAGTAGTTGCGGCGATATTGAACGCGTTTGCCACGTAGGGAGTGTGGATCTGGTTGGACCTCATGCCCATCACCCTCCTACTCAGCAGCAGCAACAGGTGTCGGGAGATAGGAGTTCTGGACGTCGCGGGATGCACCGTTTGGACTGCAGGATTCCTGACCGAGGTTGTGGCAGATTACCAGAAGCTCATCTTTCGAATGCAGCCCCAGAACAAGGTCAGTGTTTCGCCATCGTGGAATTCGACTCCCATTTTTGCCCCCAAATGTCATACGTTTTCAGGCATCGCGACCCGAAATAACAGGGTCTGGGAAACGCTGCTCGCATAACGGATCGTGCCACATCCCTCTTTCACCCCCCCGCGCCAAGGCAGATATGCTCACATCACACCATTCACATGTGTGCTTGAAGTTGCCAATATGTTGAGGCGGTGCTGAAGTGCAATGACTCATCATCATGACACATAGTGGCTGGGTTCAGGAGTCTCGGTGGATGCAGACATGCAAGGAAGCTAGGAAACTGTCTAGGTACACAAAGATCGAGCAATGCATCAGCAGGACACGGAAACGGAGTCTTCCGCAGCTCGATCGATCAGAAATGAATGTGTATTGATTGGTGTTTCGCTGGTCGCTGGTATCATTTGTGGATCTAGATGCCTGAAATCTCATGATGTTTGGGGGCAGGAATTGGGGTCAAACCCCATTTTGGCAATGTACAGGTCCTCGTTCGGCGGACAAAGTGAAGGAGAAACAAGCAAGCCATATTAATAAACACACTTTATAGTCCATCCGAATGCAACATGAGCCCCTACAACACATTACCAAGTACTCTTGTTTCTGCCGAATCAGTCAGGAATGAATGTGGTTAAGAATTTCTTGATGAAACATGAATGTGCGCAAGTTCTCGTGCTTGCTATACGGCTTGGCCTGACGGGTAGCTGGTCTGTCGCAGGGCATGTTCATCACTTCAGGGTTGTGGAGTGTCGTCAGATACCCACACTATGCTGGGGAAATCCTGCTGTGGTGGGGAGTTGTCATCCTGTGTGCATCTGGTATGCAGACATGGATGCATGTCTTGCTGTCATGCGTCTCCCCTTTGAGTATGGCAGGACTCACTCTGTACATCTCTGGTGTGCCTTATCTGGTGAGAGCTCTTCAACTCCTGGCAAACATCACTGGGGGTACCTTTTGTTGGTGCTTTGTCTCTCGAGATGAGTCTCTTTTGTGCGTGCTCCACACAGAAGTCAATGATGTGTTGTCCATTCATTTGAACGCGACATTGACTGCGGCTGTCTCGCCCTTGTGACGTACCTTTACAATACTACATGCCAGTTGGCATGATACATTTTACATCGTTCTGTCCGACAATTGGTCATCATGTGATCTGACTGAACAAGGGCTCAATAAGGGGGTCAAGCCTCAGGAGATGGTAATGGCACCACTAATTCCCAGTAATTCTTCTTCCAATATCCGTGTGGATGAGGTAGCGCGGTAAGGGGGGTTAGTCTGTTGTAAAACGATACATCATCATCAAGCCCTTGCTCTAAGCTCTGGACACTGCATGCCAGAATCTAAGATCTCACGACGCTTGGCAACTGTGTGTGTCTGTCCGAGGAATTTGTATGTGATCGCCATGTCCCATTGGGGTGACCGTTGACTTTGCTTGTCGAGGAAACAAAAGGCAACGGTTGCGGGGCCATGATGCGGTCTCAATCCTTTGCACCTGAAGAAGCTATTTTGCTGCAAGGGGTACTGAAGAACAGCTTTTGCTGCAGGAAAGGCAGGCTAAAGTTCGTTGGGGGGACAACACGAAGTATCAAGCATATCGCTCAAGGACCCCTTCGTTGGTTCCTCACCTAAGGTGGCGACAAAAGCACGACTGAGAAACGGTGACGAGGGCAGCGCGGGGATTGATAGCCGATAGCTGCTGCTCTGTCCTCGTCACCGGCCCTGTGTCATTCTTTCTTTCCTACCCCAGGTGGACCTCAGAACGTCAGGTCCGGAAACGTCACGTCCCGTTGTCGACTGAGGCAGGAAATAGTAGTGTGTGCTTGAAAGGTTTGCAAGCATTGTTCTGCACTCAATACGACAAAGCGTCCTGCGAAGCTTTCTTTCCCAAGGGAAGATGGTCCCTTCACTGAGGCGCGAGACCAGTGTGCACGTTCATTATTGGAGCTGCGCTGTCCTCGTCACCATTCCTACATCTCACCACCCAATTACCAATCATTGGCCCAATTTAATTAAATGGAATCTTACGGCGTTGCCTACTCCACAAGATCATGGTCCGCCATCGACTGATGCAAGAGCTTCGAAAGACTTTGATTTCGCATAGATGCAGGAAAGAATGGATTTGACAAAAGGAAATGGAAGGACCCAGTGATCTGATGTGAGGCAGTTTGATTCTTTGCGCAGACTTCTTCAATGCAATCATGCTTTCCTAGGACTTGTGTTAGGTTCCAATCTGCTGTGCGAGATTCAGTACGACTACTAGGTCTCAGGCGAGTATGGCTGCATACTTGGCCAGCCCCAGAAGCTCTACCCACTCGCCGTGTTGTAGTCACAGGTGATTCATCTTCGTACTAGTCTAGATTTGTATTAACGCCTACTCGATACGCTGTTACAATTGGGAACCCTGAGAACTTTCATCTCGACCACAAGGACAGAAGCCACAGCCTGTCATCAGCATGTGTACTCCTTGCAAAACCAATGGTCGGTCGCTTGTTCAGAATCATGCTGGACGGAATCGCGGCTGCAGCAGCATGTCGTGAACACCTGTCGCCACTGACATGCAGCATGTTTCTAGCATCCTTCGTCCCCAGCATGTTGGAACTACCTCATGAACATCATTTTTCACAGTTTTCCATTGGATTATTGCGTTCGTGAACTCAGGCCAATCTGTATGAGCGTATTTCCACTTGTTACGGAAGGCGCAAGCGTCAGTCTGGCGACGCTTTCGCGCTTACGGCGCCGTCATCATGCAGGAGTGGGGCTGGTCACCCCCCTTGCGGTCGGAAGCGACCGTAGCTGGCAGCGCCTGCTGAGCGCAGACTCCGCCATCATAGGCCTTTTGCCGGAGCACCTTCCAGAAGCGCATCGCCATGTGTGGTCGCTGTTACCCAGCCGAGTGGCTGGTATCGTGGATAGTGCAGCATTTGCCAACGCCTTCAAACGTCGCCAGGCACGCTTTTGTCGCCTTGGTGATGGAGATCCGAGCCTCTGCATACATCTATGTGCCAGGCATCACAATTTGATTGCATCGCACAGTAAGCAAGCTTCACAACATGTACACTGTTTGAATATGGAGGGGATTTGCAGGACCCAAAGAGGAGCTCACGCTTCATTGACTTTGCCCGTGCCGCAGCAGACGAGGTGCGGATGACAGTTTTACTTCATTCTTGGTCGGTTCAAAGTGTGGATGTACATTGATGGTACGACACTCAACGGATCGGCAATGGAAGCCCACTTAATGTCGGGCGAACACTTGCTAGGTGAACACGCCCTATGTGTGCCAAGTGAGCCTTGAGAAGCTGCACTTGGCAACAACACCCATCAACCATGTGGGGGACAATCTTTGCAATGTTCTGGGCAACGCTGTACGCAGTTGATGCTCTTACGCCATTTTGGCGGAGGCTTTTTCTCAAGCATCCTCTGCCCTCTGTGCTTCAACCGCCATGTGTGCTTGTCATTTGCCTGTGACTCGCCCTCGCTTCGCCTCCAAAGACTCAATCCAAAGACTCAAAGTCCCACGATCCGCATGTGTTGTTGTGGCCAAGAGTGGCGCTGCAGTGCATCGCCAGAATGGAGTGCGGACCCCACTTTCCTGTCCCTAACATTCAAGATTTGTCAGGCTGCAGGACCAGAAAAAGCACTCTGCCTGGCACAACATTCTGGCACAGGTGTTGAGGGCTCCAGCGATACATCGTCCAAGCTTCAAGTGAGTGCCGTTGGGCATGCGATGTCTTGCTATGACTGTACCCTGTAATATGTATGATTGTTGGTGCAACATGTCCAGTTGTGCTTCCATGCAGGCAATGCGCATGGCAGGCTTTGAGGCAATCACGGAAGCCCAAAAAGATGCTTCCGGTAAGTCTTCCGGCGCATTTCTGCCATTATGCATTCTGAATGGTAAGGGCTGTGCATGTGAGATTTGCGGGATTGAGGTCTGAAAAGCTCGTCCTTTACCAACCTGACAAATGCGGCGAGTCAATTACGGCGTTAACATGTGTCTTTCTCAACCCTGGAAAGTCCACAGCTGAGTTGAGATTTCGTTACATGGGAACAATCTAACCCATAGCAGGCACAGCCGGAGGATATTAAGGGCTGTGACCTCTGTGAGAGTAGACATGGAATCCTTGGAAAGGCACTAGAGTCTATCGCTGGAGAGCTAGAACTCAACAAGCTGTACTGTGTGTTGGAAGCATTACCATGCCTGCGGGACATAACTTCGTTCTCTATGATATTGACAACGGCATCAAGTCAGGCTGACCCAGGTACGCTTGCCTCGACTGGTGGTACTGGTAGCACTGATTCCCAAGTGACACTCGGAGTTGCCAATGTCCATGTGGACGCTGTCGTGTTGCAAAACGATACATCATTTCATCACGAAAACAATGGCAGGAAAAGTGAACAAGCAACCCAGACAGCACATTGGAAGTGATACAACTCATTGAACGTCAGCGGTTGGAAAAGATGCATCATCATCATTACCGACACAAACATTGGCATATGGGCATATTGACAGCATGCATCGCAGCGGCACATATTCCATATGACATATTCAAGGCATCCATGATGACTCAGCAGTGCAGGGGTGTGCATTGGATCGGCGATGTCCAGCGTGGCCGAGGTGACAGCTGCTGGGCAGTCAGTCCTGGCAGGCCGGTTGAGGCAAGTGAGCCCTTTCTTCGTCCCCAAGGTGCTCAGCAACATGGCTGCAGGTACTATCTCCTATACATCCACAGTTGCATGACAAGCGCTGACTCATGGCTGCAGGCTGATCTTCCGCGAGAATCACAATTGCAGCTGTTGAGTGCTGACTCCTGGCCGGCACCAGAGCCAATCATATGTCCGAGGTACCTCTGCATGCCCATGTTGTTTTGCGTCATGAGTTCTGAGGCCAAGTGGCCGATAAGTGATCTGTTGTACTTAGGATGAACATACACTGAATGGCGTGGAACCCTGTACACGTCGGTCTAGCATCATCATCGTGACATCGACTGAGTCATAGCCACCTCCGGGCGAAACCGCACCATGTACAAGGAGGCTTGGTGTGCCGAGCTTATATATCATTAGGCTGCACTGTAAGGTTGCGTGTGGAACGACAAGCACGCGCCGGCATATCATTATATCAGCTATCAGCATGGCCGAGCCCCAAATGCTGACTCACATGAGTACGGAACACGGTTGCAGCGCGAATGCTGACCCACACGGAGTACGGAACACGGTTCCAGCGCAAAGGACAGGCACGCGCCGGCAGATCATCCTATCAGCTATCTGCGAGGCCAAGCCGCGATTGCTGACTCACGTGGAGTGCGGAACATCCTTGCAGGCATGGTCAGCATTGACCACGGCTTCAGGGGTCCGAGCTCCTCTCCCGCAACGGCGTGTGCGACGGGATTGCACGCTATCGGAGAGGCGTTTCGGCAGGTGCAGCGGGGGGACGCTGACCTTATGCTCTGTGGGTCTGCGGAGTCATGCATGGACGCCGTCTCCATCAACGGCTTCTGCCGCATGGGTGCACTCAGCACGCGCTGCAATGACTCTCCTCGTGAGGCCTCTCGGCCGTTTGACCGCCACCGCGACGGATTCGTAATCGCCGAAGGCGCGGGTGGGATCCCCCGCGCCCCCCACCCCCTGTTCGGAATCTTCCCTGCAGACTAAGGACTGGAAGTTTGTCTTTGTACATGACGCCCAAGCATTCGACTGTGTCTGTAACCATACATGGGCCCGATGCTGACTTATCCCCTCTACGATGCGAGCAGCCGAAACGGTAAGGGCATGACGGTGCGTTCAGGTGTGTTGGTGTTGGAGGAGCTAGAGCATGCACGCTTGAGGGGGGCGACGGTCTTAGCAGAGGTCAGGGGCTATGGGACGTCTAGCGATGCACAACACATTGTGCAGCCTCCTCTTGATGGCTATGGGGCAGCCCTTGCAATGCGCCGCGCCCTCAAGGGCACTGGCCTCAGCCCAGCGGATCTCCACTACATCAATGCTCATGCAACCTCCACTCCCCTCGGCGACGCAGTTGAGCTTGCGTCCATCGCACAGGTGTGTGCCTGTTAATGCTGTGCGTATATGTCGGTCAAGCGTCATGCTGGGCAGGTATAATCAACCCAAAGTATCTATGGACAACATCTTTCTTTGGTCCGTCAAGCTTTTAGCTCCTCGACTGTCTGCGCAGGTTACCTGTTGAAATCCAGTTCTCTTGGCATGGGTTGTTGAAACATGACCGATTAACTAGTTCGTCATATTCCACAGTTGCAGCCAGTGCTTCGCTGAAAGGGTTTTGACCCCCACTTTTGGCCCGAGAGGTCATGTATTTTCAGGTATCTGGACCCGAAAAATCAGAGGTTCTGGCAAAACACTGGTTGTGCCACGCAGGTGTTTGGTGAGCGGACAAATGGGGGCAGTGGCTTGTCGGTTTCTTCCACGAAAGGTGCCACAGGCCACTTGCTGGGTGCAGCTGGTGCTGTTGAAGCTGGGTTCACGGTTTTGGCGGTCGCTAGGGGCCAATGCCCGCCGTCAACCAATCTGCACACCCCTGCGGACGATCACTTGGGTTGCTTGTTAGGGTCCACGCCTCAACCGTTGCCGGAACGCGCGGCTGCGTTGTGCAACTCTTTTGGGTTTGGAGGAACCAATACATCTATCCTTTTCACGTCCTTCTGAAGTTGTCAGGCCATGTTTATGTTGACAACACCTTTGGTTTCCTCTCTCTGGGAGCAAGTTGGACGTACACAAACGAAGGATAGCGTTGAAAAAGGAAAGAAAAGACATACGCCGGCTAGCGTCGATAAAATGAGAGATGAGCTGCGGAGAAACGGTTTTGTGTTTGCGCTGGCAGCTCATGTAAAGGCGTACCCCAGCAGCACACAGGTGGGGAGAATCATGTGCTGTTTGAGAACTTGTTGATGTGGTGATGTATGCACCTGAGATTCATCCACAGCATGTGAAGCAATGGCGCATCGTTGAATCCTCGCCGGACCCAGCAATCAAAATAAGTCATCTGGGAATCATGCCAACGCCCCAAAGGCGACGCCAGTGCTGGCCTTATGAGCCTGTCCAGAGGGCTCCGGCCTCATGCCCTTGGCGCAGCTTGCTTCGCCCGGGGAACAGCAGCTTGTCGTGAGGGATGAGGCACTTCAGACCTGAAGTCATTCGTTGCCTGGAGACAGTGCAATTTCCAGTCCGCCGACGCACTTTCTGGCTGCGATTTGACGTCTGGATCCTCTCCACCAGACGATTCTCTTGGAGTGCTAAGGTGACTCAGCTCAGGCACCGGGCGAGAAGGTACGGTGGTCCGCGCTCTGTGCACCCACATTGCCGTTATTCCAGGCGTTCCCTGCCACGAAACTTGCATGTTGCTTTGCTTGCAGTTGTTAATGAAAGCAAGCTATGTCGTGCTTCTTCAAATCGTGCATTTGCTGCATCCGCACGCAGATGCTGTAGCCGTGGTCTGCTTTCGAACAATTGTGACGCTCACAGCGATTATGTCGTGCTGTGATGTCGAATCCGACTGCGAGGCCACCTTGGCCCACAACGTGGACGTGGGTCGACACGACACGTCACATGCGAATTGGTGACACGCGGGTAAACAGAGGCAAGTGTGCTGTAAGTCTTACTTTAGCAGTCATAGGCATATTTTGCCTCATCTTCAGCGCTAGTGTTGGGTCTCTTGGGCTTTTCTTACTGTCGACAGTGATCCTGCTTGGATCCGTGGTGTCCTGCTGCTTGCTGTGCTGCGACCGTCCACAAAATACCAACGTTGTTATCGGTCAGGTATGCATTCTTGTCGATCATGTGAATCGTATGTTCGGAAAGTGCTTCCCCAACGTGGCCTCGACTTGTCGACTACGTGAGTTGCCGTCATCACGACGTTTGTGACCACAAATCGATGGCAATGAACTTACCGTAACCAAAAACGCAGCGAAACAGCAGTGGTGATGCGAATATATGCTAGAAGGTGGATTCGTTGTCCGTCGCCAGATGCGCAAGCCATTGCAGGCAATTACGTGCGAGCGACAGCACGTGTATGCACGTAGGTGGTGCGCCTGATGACAGTGCTTTACGCAACAGGCACGGCATGCGCATGCGCTATATGTGAAACATCCTGTGCACACTGGTCATCACCAAGTGCATTGGACCGCCACATGCACGCATTCAAGTGTGAACGACGGAACGTGCTTGGCCCAGTTACGTCTGTCCTGATACATGGTGGGTGAGGTCGCGGGGTTGAAGAGGTGGGCAGCCATTTCAAGGAATTTATGTATGTCCTGTGGGACGTAACTGGCCGAGTGGGCCTCTGGGACCCAGGGGCCGAGCATGCACCGGATTCAACGTTCTGTTGAGGAGCTTGAAGAAAGTTTGTCCCTGCTGATCTCAGTGAAATGTTCAAGTTCTGAATGCAACTTTGATAGGTGAAGTTGCTCAGCTGGGTGCGCACTTTTCAAGTCTCATGGGTTGGATCCAGCCCCGGGTGCTTCGGCAGAATGGGTTCCGACCCCCTTTTTGTCCCCAACAGCAAAAAGCAAAACAATGTATACGTGTTTGTTGCCGATGTATACGCCAAACCAAAAGAGGCGGCGTTGACAGCCAAAGCTGATCTCGCACCTAAACAACACGAGGGCGAAGCATGTCCGCGCGCAGAAGACAGGGTCCCAGCAACAAAGGGGTCCCACGCCTTTTTGTCATGAAAGTTCTTGTATTTTTGGC
Source organism: Nuphar pumila (assembly GCF_984573655.1). Lineage (NCBI taxonomy): Eukaryota > Viridiplantae > Streptophyta > Magnoliopsida > Nymphaeales > Nymphaeaceae > Nuphar > Nuphar pumila. Next base: position 8,108 of record NW_028323767.1, on the reverse strand, counting down.
CATCTGGAGCCGCAAGTCACATGGTCTGGCGAAGCTCGGCCGGCCCCTGCTCAGGCCTTGGAGCGCAGCACCTGTCTTGAATTTTTTGTAAAGAACGGCAAGCTCAGGATCGATTGCCGTGGGCCAAATCACCAGCTTGTACGCAACTTTCGGCATACTCAGCCTGTCAAAAACATGAAACGAACACACTGAAACGAACAACCATCCAACTGCGTGTGTGAAGGCGACGTTGACAGCCACAGCTGATCTCGTGCCTAAATGGCACCACATCTATAACCTGGAAACACATCCGACAGACCAAGATGCGCACTTCAGGCACAAACATGAGCCCTAGATCAGCCATGGGTGGCCTCGCCCGATGTTGATGCCAGTATGTTGGCAGGGCATGTGTTATTGTTCTTGAGATCCAGAACTTGACATGCTTTAGATTGGATAAAGTATAGGAAGTGTGATTGCGGGAGCCCGCAATCCTTGTTTCATTCTGTTCAGTAGTCTGGTTAACACACAGGATAGTATAGGATAGCAGGGACTTTGACTTGAATTTGGGCGACAGTGCTCTGCTAGAATGAGGTTTGGCCCTCTATTTTGTCCTAAGAATTCATGCGTTTTCAGGCATCCGGACCCGCAAATCACATCGACTGGTGAAGGCTGGAGATGTTTGCACTCGTCTCTGGGCACAGTATCCCGAGATAGGTTCGTCCGTTCCGGCATTGCACTGTTTCAACTTCCATTCGCAAAGCGACAGGGCAAGTGGCCATTTTAAAATGACCCATGTTAGAACCCTGAGAGACACCTTTGTGTTACAGCCCGCCCCGGTTGCGCCTGTGGCATCCTTGTCCCCAGTTGCCTACAGCCAGCAGTTGGCCGTTCCCGCGTCAGCCCGCCCTCAAGCAACTGGATGGCCTTGGTCATGGTCAACAGGGCCGTACGGAGCTCCAGCCCCTGCCACGTATAGCCACGGCAACCAGGGCCAATGCAGTGTCCAACTACCCCATAGTATACCTCCCAGGGCTCCCGAGTTGCAGGAAGAGATTGCCATGGGCGTGCCGGCTTCCTCGCCCCCTGTAGCCAGCACCGCTCCGCACCATACGTTCCTGGCAACTGCCATGCCTCTTCCCACTGTCTGAAAAGACAAAGAAAAGAAATACGTCAGCCCATATAAGGCGGAGTTGACGATTTATAACCGGGCTATGCATGCAAGCGGGCGAGACAGCCAGAGCTGATCTCGCGCCTAATTGGAGGGATGCAGCATCCCCCACAAGAGGACGCAACTATGGAGGCTTGTGGACTTGAAAAGAGTACAAAGCTTTGCATGCGCCTCCCCCTCTGTCGCCTCCACGCATTTCGACGCCAACTGATTCATGCTCATGATGCGCCAAGTCAATGTGCGCCACTGTATTTCAGAGTACATGAGGTGGGCTGTGATGTGACAGTCATCTGATGCATGCCGCTCTCCAGAAGCACCTTGATTGAATGCTTGTTGGGCTCCGCACCGCTTCAGTTCGCTCAAGCCGGACATGCCGGACGTGTCCTCATCAGTAACCAACGGTGGCAGGCATGCTGTTCTTATTTATTCATTCAAGCTATGGTGCTCCTATCTCTTTGTAACTGTAAACTTTATTCATGCCTTGTTCACAGACTGGGGTCTACCCAGCAGTCTATTGCCTCCTTTGACACCGATGTATGCGGACACGTGATATGCCTGTGTTCAGTGCACAACCAACACAGTGATGCGACTTCATGGCAAGGGAGGCTATATATCTCTCACTTGAAAGAGTCCTCCCGCCCAGTCATAATCATGAATGTTACAAGCTTTGCTGCCAACGCTCAACAAAACAAATGCCGCAAGAGCGCACACAGTGATCGTACTCAACACAGTCATACCAGTTCCGGCAACAAAAGCCACAGTGGTGATGCAATCAGACCAGCTCAATAGTGGCCAGCTCACAATTGTCGCCGCGACGACGCCGAAGCTCGGGAATGACACGAGTGTAACCTCCGTTGCGGTCTGCGTAACGTTCCGGTCCAGACTCAAAGAGTGCTTTCACAAGAGCCTTGTCGTAGATGAAGCCAAGCGCTTGTCGCCGGGCATGCAGGGAGCCATCCTTAGAAAGTGTGATCATCTTGTCCACAAACTTACGAATGGCCATGGCTCGCACCTGCATAGCGCCCCAACGATAAGCAAACATACCCAAAGATGCCATGTCGTAAATGACCAGCGCTGGTGTACTAGCTTCGCTGCAACTGTGAATTATGACGAACTGGTCATATTCCAACAATCTACGCAAGTCATCGAGGACATACAAACCTTCCAAATATGCGCAGGAGGCAAGTTGCATCATCGATTGAGCGAGATATCATGCATCGGCCAAAAATACTCATAGTGACACTCATAGATGACTCCAAGACACGTGTAACTAGGATGTCCGCACCCGTTGTTGACACTCTTGAGTAAATCTGTTATCCTTTTTGTTCCGTCAGCCTACCTAGACCTAGAGTTTAGGAGGACGGCTTCCTGGTAAGCTTACTTGATGAGATACCGCTCGTCGTTCCCGGAGATTGCTTGTTTACACGTCCGTAGCAACTGCCGTCTTCGCACGCCGTCGAACATGTGCCTGCTGCACTCTGCCTCTGATGCGGCAGAGGAGCAGGAATGCATCGTAATGGGGCACCCATACTCATTCTTGCAACTTGAGCAATGTGCCAAACTAAGACAACCAGAGTTATCTCACACATGCCCGCTTTCAGGCAGGCTGAAAACCGATGTAGGTGACATGTAAGGAAGGGCAGGCTCAAGACCAGAGGTACCATACTGTACAGGCAATCGAAACAAACATGACGACGTAGATGATGACAAGTCAAAGCAGGCTTGCCCGTCCCGACCTCTCAAGTTCAATGAGCTGTACTGTTTCCAACGTGAATACCTGGTTGCTTTCGGCCTGAAACGTCTAGTCCTCGCTTATCTGATGTACTGATGATAAGTCGACCAAGTTGACGTACAATTGGCTGTTCTGTTCGGGGAAGAGTGCTTGGTTGCTTTAGGCATGTGCCGACCAGTTTCTGATCACTCTAACTTGAGACTCAAAGTAAGGGACAGAGATGAAAAGTCTGGCGCTCATCAGGTTTCAAACCTAGCACAACTACAACATCAAGCCTCCCGAGGTCTGAATGCGGCACGCCTACAGGAACAACTGCCTGCCGAGAGAGGCAGGTCACACACATGTGAGCTGCCTGCCGATGTGGCTACGTGCACTCGCCACCATGAATGTATTTGCAAAGAGGCTATACCTAAACATATCCCTGCTGCCGAGATATTGAGAAGGGCTACACACCTTTGTGGTGGTGATCTTTCCGTGTCGAATAACCTCAGTGACTAGGGAGCGGATGAGAGCCTTGCGCTGATCGGCAGGCAAGTTGAGCTGAGCTTTCTTGCAGCCGTGCCTCATCGCGGTGACGTTTGCGCCGTTGGACACCACGAGTTCGTGCCTGACTGGCGCTGCAAACAAATCAGCCATGTCAACACGCAGGAAGCGAGGGGCGCACTTCCAAAGCATGATCGCTGCAAAACGAGGTTCTGCATTGGCCTGACAGCGTTGCAACACCTCCAACAAGCCACCTCAGCGAACATGCGGGGAGGAACCCCATCAATGATCCACAAGTGCTTGCAGCAATGTGTAGTCCCACACATGTACTTTGTTCTTGAACTCGATTATCAGTATATATGCTCACAGAGGCTTCTGCTTCTACGTGTGGTTCCTGACTATGACGTGCTGTGCCTTATACCGCGTCTCCTGTATGATGTTGAGCCTTCCAGCACGGTGGTGCTGCGTTGCCATGAATGGGCCTGCCTCCTCGCCAAAGACATACATGCCAATCAGCGAACCAATTTGTTTCATTCGTGCATAAACTTGCGAGTTTTCTTTAGCCCTCTTCTAGCCTACCTGCGCGACCTATCTCATCGCTGCAACACGACATGAGCTGTGGCTGAGCGCATGCCTCACAAACCGTGCACTGTGCAGGCGCATGAGGGAACTCTGCTCATGTGCAGTAGCATTACGAAGATGCAATTTTACATCAAGGAATCACGCCCGTGGCCAGCAGGTACCCACATTGCTTGCAACTCACCACTACTACCACACAGCAATATGGACCCGTATTCGTGTCCAGAGAACAAGCAACATAATAGATCGTCCAATCCAAACATCCTAAGACGGACCATACAATTATACGATAAATTCGAAAACATTAGCGTGTTACGGTAGTGCATACTGACACGAACTGCTGATGTGCACTCGTCTGCGAACTCTAGTGGCACCAATTTTTGGGCAAGGCAACGTTGACAGATGTTGGTAACCACATTGAAAGTAAATGATAGAAAGAGGGCGTCACTTTGGTAGCCAAAGCGATGGGCACCCAAGTGGCAAGGTGGCGCCAAAGCACATTCACAAATGGGTGGCGCATGTGTTTTGACATGCACCATCAACAGCATGCCAAGAATCCAGGCGCCATACCTGGACGACTTTGCAAGCTGAGCTTGCCGACGTGCACACATGGCAAAGTCCTGACACCAACTGGCTTGACGGCCACTGAGCGAAGAGCTGAGCTCATGGACCTCATACTGAACGCCATCGTGCCACACCCCCTAACGCGATGCTAACGAACATACAAAAATAAGATGATTGTGGTGAAGTTCTCCCATTTGTATCGCTTCTTACCTTGGATAGTGCGTTCTCATCTCATCCGCACTCGTTACTGACGCCATTGTGACGTCACAACATAAGGCCTATCTCTGCGACTCAGACCGAGTGCATGAAAAGGTGCGTCAAAGCATTCGTACATGCGTCCATCAATCCGTGTGAGCATAAAGCTGATGGCACTCCACATATCATGACACATTCGCGCTGAAAACTTCTTTCGCTGTCGTGTGCGGTGTCGATTGTCCAGGGCTTGTCCACGGCAAAACAAGCGGCAAGTTCAATTGCTCATGTGCAACGGGAATATGAGTATCTCATCACATTTTCAAGCGTGCGTTGTCCTGTCGCATTATACAATGGCATCGTCGAGTATCGGACGGGTCATCTTGAGACCGGAGATCACATGGTCGTTTGTGTGCTTCAGCGAAGAATCTTATAAGCCTTCAAGGTCAGAGGAATATGTGTCAAATGTAGTGACGAAACTGGTGACAGGCGAACGTCCCTTACCAGGGTTGATACGCATGCCAAGAACAGCCTATTCCATAGAGCGCCATAACGCGCACACATGCGCATGCATATTTCACGATGCGTGTTTCAGTTTATTCTTCACAAAGCGTGGACATATTGGGGGAGGGCACCCTTCCTATAAAGCCTCGTCCGGCATCACAGTCGGATGCGCAACTGAGCGCATGGCTAAACATGGAAGCCAAAGCGTATCTTAAAAAAAATCTTTAGTGAGTCTGCCACCAGCTGTGCATGACAGGCAACTGCGACTTTGAGTGGAGCTCTGCGTGTGAAGTTGAAACGTCGCGGCATGTTTGTGCCCGCATGTGCCAATCCCAGCGGGGGACAGGGAATGAAACGTCAGCGGTGGGCACGCACTGGGAGTGTTCCCAACAAGAAGCCGGGTCCAGCCTATATCATTCAAAGATGCACCAATGAGCAAGAAGGATGTGTCTAACGACAGCACCATCATCATGCACCACCGTCCAGTGACAAACAAACAGCACGACCAGCGGCATGTGCACATGCCGCTGGCTTGTGCACTCATGTGATGGGCTCGTGAAGCAGCATACATGCTCAGCATGCACAATGTACCACAGTTTAGTCGATAGTCATGGCAACGTTAGCAAGATGACTCCAAAGTCATGCCATGTAGTATGCAGTCGTTACGAACATTGAATAACGATATTCAAGTCGATAACAAGTCAACCTGGCATCAGCCTCGGAAGGCAACCAGCGGCAACCCAAGATACCAGCTAGACGGGCTCTTGGTAATCCTTGGAACGTCTGTGAACAAAATTGCTTCTATCCTCCAGCACATCAGACAACAGTTGGAGAAACGACGTTATCGTGGGGAGTTTACCATCATTTTCAACCTAAATGACTGATACCCGTTGTTGAGTACGTAAGCCGACAGGCCAATGTGCCTCATGCAAGCTTGTCAGGATGTTGAAACTGCTCATGAGTGGCACCAGTCGATGCTGCATTGAGTGAGACGTTCTGCCTGGGCGCATGAAGTAATATATATGATAGGCGTGCCTCGTAGCTAGTGACACTCAAGCACCAGTCCATGTGCTTGAGTGGCCCGGGCTGAGATTTCGAGGTCACAGGAGCGGCTCTGTAGCGATGCTTGTCCCAAACTAGATTGACACACCTTCAGTGTCCATTTGGATGCGATAGTGTTGGAAAAAGGTAAATCATCAGAGTGCACCTGCTTCTTGGGTCTGTTCAGGCGTTTATTGCCATCAAATTGCCCTCGGAGTCCCTGAAGCTTGAATATAGACTGAACTGATTGATGTTTTGGACAAGCTGACAGGGTTGTTGTGTCTCATAGTCTCATGGCATCCATTCATCACCTGGATTAATTAAGGTGTTGGTATAGCGTTCCAGGTGGTGCATACTCTGGCTGGCAAGTTACTGCACAGAGACCTTGGTGTGAAACGCATCTATTGGTTATCTATCCTTTATAATGGCTGTAAGGACAATCTGAAGGTGGATGCATGAGTTGACGTGGGTATTCTTTTACAGAGTTTCAGCTGTGGATGAGCTGCTGGGAGCTTTTCTCACATGTGCAGGATAACTTGCCTCGTGTGTTAAAATACGCGCCAGCATGCATGACGTCTTGTACAGATAAATTGGACGATATTGCCACCATGCTCTGCATGCGCAGCTTGCCCAATCTTGTTCAGGGTTCGGAGAGGTATCAGACAAGGTTCAAGGAACAAGCGTCTAAAGCAATGTTTCAAGTCGTGAAAGAGTTTTGGGCTGAAGGCACACCCAAGCAGCTGCTATGCGAACATCGAGGTTCTCGACGAGGGACAGTTATCAGAGATAGTGGAAGAAGGAATGATGTCTGTCTCATGACATCAATTATCATGGGATCCACCAATGATCACTCAACCTGCACATCGACGATGACATCGTCTGGCATGCAAACTAAATTCCCTAGAGTCTTGTGATTCATTTGAAGTCAAAGCAATAGGCGTTCAGAAGAAAGTAGGCTGCATGGACTTCGCGAAAGAGCAGTTATAGGGGGTTTGTGATGCGTGCCTGTGGTTGATGCACATCACATCAGTGCTGGGAGTTTCACGAAAACTCCGAGAAGAAACCGTAGTCAGTGAGGCATAAACAATGGGGAAGGTTTCTGGAATTGTCCAGCCGGGTTCATCTCATTGGTGCGACGATTGATTCCTTTTCATTTCCGCTCTGTTCTCTTGCTGAGATACTTTGCCGAGCACAGGACTTGCGTTGCTGGATCCAAGACGATCTTTCAGAATCTGTGCATCATTTGATTTATTATGGCCACTGCAGGATATCGGGTATCATAATCGCCTTGTTGTGGTTAAGTTGCAATCAGCGCTGGCCGTCGGTATTCACACGTTTGATGATCGCTGCTGCGTTGCGCTGCAGTTGGCGCATTTGGATGATAGAAGTGTGAAACTTGTGCAGGTCGAGGCAGCTGACGGCTGCGCTATGGCTCCCAATGTGCATTGCGGCTGCGTACCTACTGGTGCTTAGGTCATGGTTTCATCAAATGCAAGCTACCAATCTCCAAGGGATGGACCCCTTCAAGAATACATCAATCTACCCAGCAGCAGTAGCGTCTGTCCTGTACTTGATGTTCGTTCACTTCGGCAGGAAGTACATGGCCTCTCGGAAGCCGTACGAGCTGAAAGACTACATGTTTACATACAATCTGTACCAGGTGAGATGCGCCAAGTGCTCCGTACATCTGAAAGCAATTCATCACTGACACTTATCATAGTTCGAAATCATCAGTTTTTGGCTGATTTGTGTTCGTTATGCCTGGCCATCACCACACTGTCTGAAGCCCTACTCCCTCAGTCAACAGGACGTAGACTGGCGACCTGCATGCATACAGGTTGTTGTCGCGCTTCACAAACTCATGCG
>NW_028323766.1:0-30385 GCF_984573655.1 Nuphar pumila | reverse complement strand
CGTTGTGAGGAGGTGCATCGGCCGCGACCACTCTGACAATCACTGATGCTGGAACATTGAAACATTGGCTGGTGATCTAGTGCGTATATTCCAACGAACATTATAGTAGTACGGATGGACAGTGTGCGTTGGAGGCGTGTTAGTGGAGAGGCTGGGAATACCTGTGTGGACCTGTAGGCCCTGCGACGCTGACCCGGAGTCCACCAATCACTGCGTCTTTCCTGGGATTTTTGTGAGTTTCAGCATGCAGGCTTATGCATCTAGGCAGACCACTTCCCCATTTTCACAGCGGTATGAAGATCTGCGGTGGCCTGCGCAGGCCGAGTTGCCTGGGTCACCGCGGAACTCACAGTGTAATTCTAGCAAAAATCCTGTGCAGTGGCAAAGCATTTCACCAGGCAAATGATTTTAGGCCCGAACGCCTGAAAGTACATGAAATTTGGGGACAGAAATGGGGGTCAAACCCCACTTTGGCACTGCAGTAGCAGCTCGCTACCGTGATAGATCAGAGTTCAGCGAGCAGATGCGCAGCCTGCATGCCTGAGGACGCTTTTGCTGCATTTGCAGGATCGGCATCCTCTTGGAGAAGGGAGCGCAGGCCCTTGCCGGAGTGTACGAAGCTATTGCAGCTGTGCAGCCTGCAAAGCGCTTTGTGAAGCTTCTGCTGCTGAACATACTGACCACCTCCGCCCACCAGGAGACCCCACTGCCCGGCATGCCCAGCGCCAGATTTGGCTCACAACACAGCCTTCCCCCTCTTGGTGAGAAGCCGGCCTGCCAATCTGTGACACAATACGCGATCCGCATTATAACTGTGATTCACCTGATTCACCTGCGTATTCTTCAGTCGGCGTATGTTGGTGGTTACAATGGTCTGAACTGCTTGAGTAGCTTGTGCACCATGGTTTCTGCCTGATCACCTCCAATCCAAAATCCCTGGATCGCACGTTTGCATGACGCATTGACAAGATGTCATCCAATCGGAAGGCACATGTCTACATCACGTTCCCAGCTGCGAGGGCGGCCGTAATGCTCGTGCACACGTTATGTGCAGCAAGTCGTTTCCTGTGTGGGCTACACTGCTGACATGCCCTGCACTTGCCAATGCATGCGTGTCTGATACACCTAGCCACAAACGCAAGGTATGAAGAACCACCGATCCAGGGGATTACAAATTTCCAATTTGTCATAGCAATGGCACTGCTAGTGTCTCTTCTGCGCATGCGCCTTTGTGCCAAGCTGCGACGCTCATGCACGTCTCAAGGTGTGCCGCGGCGACTGTCACATTGCATCGTTTGCTGTCTGTGCAGCATTCGTGTACGTTTGCAATCACGATGAGAGTTGAGGGCGCCGCTTTGCGCTGACGAGCTCTTATTTTGCTGCAGCTTTGGAGGCAGTGGGAGTCGGAGCACTGCACCTGGTCGGGATACTGCCGCCCGCTCAGCTGCAGCACTTGCACGTAGTTCTGTCCGGCCCAGCAAACCACTCCGCACGAAAAGCTCTTGCAGATCTCAAGCAGAGACACGAGGGGTCTTTCCGTTTCAAAGGCAAGAGCTGATACAATTGATAGCCATGTCGGTGTTGGTGGCATCTGCTCTGGTCACGTAACAGAACAGGAGAGAACGACAGCTCGCAACGCCCACCGAGCCGCAACGGCAAGCCCACTTGGCCCGCCAAAAGCCCGGGTGCGTTTGCCATCGACAGCGAAGAGAACTTCACGATCCAAGCGCAGAAGGTGCCCTTGTCGACGAGTGCGTGGACACGGCGCTGTGCTCTTGACAACGGCGGTTTGGCTCAGACAGAAAGTCTGTTGCTATCTCTGCCCATGACATAATACGCAGGCAGACACATGAGTCTTCATGCACCTTCAATGGAGCATTAATCAAGAACAATGTTTTGTTCCTGAATCGTAACCGATTTGTTTGTATCGTTGCGAGGAACCGTGTGTTGTGTTTGCATCTTTTGTGTCCTGCAAAACCTTGCCTTCAAAGGTTTTGACCTGAACAGCCTTCGATCGCGGTGCCGGCGTGTTCTCCACGGCGACGTCGCGGGGTGCTTTGTCGGTTTCTTATTATAGTGCATCAACCTGCGCATCGTTGAGTTCATGTAATGGTATGGTGGCAATAGCAACATTCAAGCGGACGTTTTGAAAGCGTGGCACCCTCTTAGCGTATCTAGGTTACAGGCCTGACATTTGGATATTCTTCTATGTAGGCTTGGACGGGAGTGCAAAAGTGTGACTGTTGTCGGCAAAATGTTCCCTCCGTTTTGCACGTTCTACGCCAGCACACACACAATGTGCTTTTGAATATTGATGTCATGGAAACAGCATCCGCAGGGGTTGCATGCACATTTCAGCAACATGGTCGGCATGCCTTGAGTCCCCGGGCCTGTACCATTGGAAGGCATACGAAGCGGGCATAAAACCTGGAAAGCCGTCAGTGGAGATTAATGCAGAATGACGCATCAGGCCGACCCTGACAAGCAAACGGGCAAATTCAGTCAGGACACGCAAATTCAACGAGCATGACTCCGTGCGCAGTTACAAGGTGTTGAGAATTGCAACCGTATCGTAACGTACAGTCGTAAACTTGCATGCTTCGCCCATCAAACAGGCAGTCAGGAGTGAAATAGAGCTGTATTGAAGCATGCCTATTTCTTCTCATAGGCTGTGCCTCTGTATGATGTTGCTCGTGGGCTCCGATATCGGGAGCCTATCTATCTAGCATTGCCAATGCATAATGCATACTGGTAATGCTGCCATGATTAATAATGGATGTTGCCAATTTCGCACCATGGCGTAAGGCGAGCATAATGGCATGCAATGAATCGCAATCAGCTGTGCCGCAATGCTTCAATAAGCTTGGATTCGTAACTGTCAATCGCTTGATGTCGAACGTTCCTCAAATTTGTCCAGTGTAAATATAGCCTGTAGGGTTCCATCATCAGTCGCCGTACAGCGAGGCCTTCTCAGATGCGCCCAGTCCTTCTGATGCAGAAGCATTATCCCTTGACCCATCCTGCTAGCGTCCTGCGCGCCTGTCCCAACGGAAGGTCAGTGCGCATGACTGCGACGAGGTCCGCAGTTCAAGGCATGTTTCTGCATGTATACAAGCTGTTTGCTTTGTTTGACAGGTCAACTTTCTGGTCTTCGGCGTCAGAGTCTGCCATACCTGCAACGCGCCTATGCATCTTCGCTCCCCTGAGCTCTAGCATGTTGTGGCTACAGGCGTTGCTTGCCTCGCATGTTCCTTTTGCTTTTGCAATATGCTATGCCCTCCACGTACATTCCATCTGAACATTTCAATGATACACGCATATGATTTGTCGACACATGAATTCGACCATGACCCACGACTCTCCTCAGAAGGTTTACATTCGTATTGGTTGTCAAGGTCGCTCTAACTTGTCCGGGCATCGATCGGATAGGTTCATTGTTGTCCGTAGGAGTTATCTTCATATGTTGGTGTGTGGCGAAGCAACAGCATCGCTCGCTTGACCACAAGCCTCTCTGGCTGCATTCCCTCGGAACTGGATACATGTGGCCTTAATTGCCATCATCGCTGGTGCCTGCACATGTGTTCGTGATATCGTCTACTTTTCATGCTCATAGAATATTGGGAGTTCAAGTCCTTGGTGCTTCTTCTTTAGTGGGCAACTCGAGAGGGGTGTTCAGCAGGGGGCCATGAAGGAGTCCCTTAGAGTGGCCATCACGACCTCCAACTCACCAGTATCGATTCTACTGTTGACTACGTCACCGAAACAATATGCATGCGTGAGCGTGCAGACAGCTTGAAACGCGTTCTGCGCTGAGGATGCGTGGGAGTGGCGAGCTGTCGAGGATGCTGTTCAGGGGCGCCAGTGCTTGCAGGCAAGCTGAACCGCTACACGCACTTTCGCCATTGCCCTTGTTGTCATAATTCACCGATGTTGCATCCGCAAGTCGTAAACGCTGGCCCCTCACACCAGCTCTTGAATCGTGTTACCCGACCACGAGGCACTCGCCAGCTGGTAAAAGATTCCTTTTCTTGCAGACGTCAAGTCGCCAATTGTTGAAATGGGCGAACAAGCATATGGCACACACATCATCAAGGAGGGGGAGACACCCGTGGGCGACACCTTGCTCAAACAGTTCCTCAAGGTCCAGAATGGAAGTGATGTACGTGGTGTCGCACTTGACGGTACGTTACCGCTACGGCACCTTCTCAACGTCAGATGCTTTCGAACTCCGCAAGCGTCATCATCGGCAACATCCCAGAGTCCGCCTTGCCAACAGAAAGTACATTGCTTAAACATCGTCTAGGAGCCAATCCACACGATGCTGCTCTCTTGCATTGCAGCCGCCCCCACGACGACACGAAGCATTCCAAGCCACATTCCATCTTACATGTGACGAATTTCCTGCAGGAGTTCCAGGTGAGCCCATCAACCTATCGTTGCTGACGGTGTTTTTCATAGCGCGTGGTTTTGCGACCTGGCTCTCACGAAAGCTCCAAATTCCGACGCAGTCCCTCCGCGTAGCGGTGGGCCGGGACTCCCGCATCACAGGCCTCGCAATACGGTGCGCGTTCGAAGCAGGGCTAGCGTCCAAGGGTGCCAGCGTCGCCGACTGCGGCCTCGCCACAACACCAGCGATGTTCTTCAGCTGCGTGGCCACGGGGTTCTCCTACGACGGGTCGTGCATGATCACGGCATCACACCTGCCGTTCAACAGGAACGGAATGAAGTTCTTCACGCGGTACGGAGGCCTCGAGAAGGTGGACATCCGATGGATCTTGGAGGAGGCGGCGACGGACTGTGGCCGCACGGGCCTGACGCCGCTGGACCCCAGGGACGATCCCGCTCATGTGCTGGACGCCGCTCGCCAGGTGGAGCCTTCGTCTGTTGTGAAAGCCAACTTTATGGACGTTTACGCTGCGTCGTTGCGGAGTGCCATCAAGGAAGGCGTCGACCATCCCGAGACATACGAGCACCCCCTTGCAGGTGTGGCCTCCATTTTGTTGCAATATCATGGTGATGGTAATGATAGCACTGATTCCCAAGTAGTTCTTGGAGTTGCCAATGTCCATGTGGATGCGGTAGTATTCTAAAAAGATACATCATTATATCCCACGGTTGCAGCGACGCTGGCAACCCAGCAACAACGGACAGCGCGGTGAAAGCGACAACCTGTTGCAGGGATGCACATCTTGGTGGATGCTGGCAACGGCGCAGGGGGCTTCTTCACAACCAAGGTGCTCGAGCCGCTGGGGGCGGACACCACCGGTTCGCAATTCCTCGACCCCGACGGGAACTTCCCGAACCATGTGCCGAACCCTGAGGACCCCGCGGCGATGGCCTCCACGTCAGAGGCAGTGCTGGAAAACGGTGCGGACTTGGGCATTGTGTTTGACACCGACGTCGACCGCTCTGGGATCGTGGACAAGAGTGGGGCTGCCATCAACAAGAACAGCCTCATCGCACTCATGGCAGCCATCACTCTTCGCGAGTTTCCGGGCTCCACCATTGTCACTGATTCCGTTACGAGCACAAGCCTCACGCAGTTCATCGAAAAGCTCGGAGGCAAGCATTTCAGGTGTGTAGTGCCACCCAATGCCCTGTACAGCGCCGCAGACACCACGGCCAGACATGGCTGGTCTGCCGTTGAACATTTTGCATGCACAAACTTGGCACAGTTGCACCCAACTATTTCTTTGATTTCGCTGTTGAGTGTGGTGCGACCTTGCTCAAGCTCAAGGTCGCAGCGAACAACCAGACGTCAGCTCCGTCAGATGGTATTTGGATGTGTTTGGGGCCGTAGTTTGGAGAATGACATGTTTGATTAAACCTCTTGCTTGGGTCACTCTGCTCGCACAGTCGCTGCAAGCGCTGGCAGAATGGAATTGGATGCCCACGTCTAAATACTACCTGTGGGTTCAGGGAACCAGTAGTGGAAACACTGAGATAGAGACACCGCACTCACAAGGTAATATTATTCCCAGAAGTCATGCGCTTTTTGGGAATCCCACCCATCGCAAGGACTGACAAAATGCTATCTAGGAGATAGGCGCTTCTTGGCTGTGAAGAGTCATTGCACGGCAGCACTGCAGAGAGCATTGGTGGCTGTTGAGATGGGAATGTCTTGCGGTGATGCAGGTATATGCGGGGGTACAAGAACGTCATTAACAAGGGAATCGAGTTAAACAAGGAGGGCGTGGAGTGCCAGCTCATGATGGAGACTTCTGGGCACGGTGCCATGAAGTCCAACCGCTACCTCGACGACGGTGCGTACATGGCCGTCAAGGTGATCGTCGAGGCGGCTCGCCGACGATGGGAAGGCCGGGGAGACATCAGGCACGTGCTTCGCACCTCCCGTTTGCCGCAACAATGTGCTTCCCAAATATGCACACACATGTTGTTGTTGAGTGAATGTAATTGTGTAGTCATGTGGTTGGCTGTCTATAGCTAGCTCCTCTGTGGACTTGTGATCTATCAGCCAAACCTCAGTCTACTTGTTGGGATCATCCTGGCTTCAGTCATAAGGACTAGCACTAGTCAGATGCAAGATTATTGTTCTCCATCAGTCAACCTGAGATGCTCGCATGACTGCGCACATTACCGTAAGGGAATAAGGACAATAATAGATCATCATGCAGTGAGTCTGGGTTTCATGCCAGGAGCTTGCCATTCTTTGGTCATGCTGGCTTTGGCAATCCCTTGCCTCCCTGAAAAATGTAAACACTGGGCCAGGTCGCAAATCACGTGCATTGGCTGCAAACAAAGGGTAGTCCAGCACTTAGTTTTGAAGCGTGGTGGTCGCTTTTATCACTTGGGTACATGTTGTGAAGCCATGAAAGGGAGTCGCGATTCGATGCTTCCGCTGATCATCATGATGGCTATGCAGTCAGATGCTGACGGACTTGAAGCCTGCTAAGGAGACGTGCGAAGTTAGGATGAAAATCGGCAGTGATGACTGGAGCAACGTTGCAAAGGATGTGGTGGAGGCGTTTGAGGCGTGGACTGCCGCACAAGGTGCGGGCAGCTTGTGGGCGATCGAGAAGCCCAACTACGAGGGTGTCAGGGTCAAGGTCTTTGACGGGTCTGGCAGCCAGACCGCCTGGCTCCTTCTGCGAGCGTCTCTGCACGATCCTTTGCTTGTGCTGAATGCCGAGTCTGATGTTGCTGGAGGTATGCTCCTCGTGTCATTCTTTGCTGGAAAGCTTTTTTATTGCCGGACTACAGACACGATTCCCGTTGCTGAGTGTTCACGCTTCCCGTATATCCTTAGAATGAAGACGTAGTTCTGCAGAAAGGTCCTCATGCGTCAGGATTGGCCAGCTTTCGATGCTACAGACCCTGAATCTGCATTGGTGCTGTACACTCTGCCTGACGGGACCGGCCAGCTGATGGCCGCATGTGGCATGAGCTCTTCCACTTGTTGTAGGGGTTTTATGCTGTTCCCACAAACTTTGCATCGCTTCCTTGCAGAAGCATGGAGAAGAGGCGCCTGAATGCGAACATCCCCTTATGATCATGCATTTGAGGCCTCAAGCCGAGCGCTTGTGGTCTGGGTGTGTTTTTGAGAGAACTGACCCTACCCCTGCCTGAGCATGCGAGCATCGCCACACATCACACAAATTGCACTGATCCACAGCAACGTTTTGCATCGTGTTTGCCTGTTTGGTCTGGTAAGATCTCAGCGAGCCAGCACAAGCTCGCATGCCTTGCCAGGGGATCATCACCCAATTTGATACTTGCTGGGTTGTTGAAGGGCAAAAACAATAGCCTGTAGTGATTGCTTGCGTGGACCTGGCGTGATTCCTGATTTTCTTTTCTGAGTGAGTGCTGTGCACTTGCAGGTGTCAAGCCCCTTCTCATGAAGCTTGCCGCGTTCCTCAAGCAGCACAAACTGGCCAGTGGCGTCCTTGCCTCGAGCGTATTAGATTTGACTGTCCTTGATAAGAAGATAAGCAGCACCTGATGACGGAGCATTATGTAGACGTAAGAGTAAATGTTCAGGATGCATTTGGAGTGGCCAATTTCGATGAAGATGCGGTTTATATGCAGACATCCAGCATATAACTTGCAACTTGTCCGTGTTGCAACAAGGATGAATGGCGTAAAGAGCACGTGCATCGTCCTGTAAGTTTCGCTTATTGCTGTGCCAGCTCTGCTGAAGGCCTGCAAGCTGTAAAAACAAATGTAGCTGGGGTGGTCTCAGCCATCATGGTGTGTGCCCTCCTTATGTTTGTCGCATGGACTTGCCCTGATCTGTGTTCACTCATAGGTTCCACCATCTAACTTTTCTGCTTCTTACGCATATTTCCCTTCTTAAAAATTCTTGAGAACTCTGTAGATATAAATGGCGGGATCGTGCTGTGAACAAAGCGCCACAAGCCCACAAACCCTAGGCCGGGCGTTAGAATTCAAACGATGTATCTGTAAATGCAAAAAAGCAAATATTGGAGATGCGCTTTGAAAGCCTTTTGCTGTACAATTTACGAGGGCGTAATGCTTCAGGGACGGATGCATTGCGTGTCTCCGCGGTTGTCGCAAGGTCAGTTTCCTCGCCTTGCACTAAGCCAACATGTGACCCTTGCGGCTGAACGCTGTGGGTCGGTCAACGTGCGTGATCTACCATGCAGTCTAAAGAGGATATGCCAGACAGTGTTGGGTGCCGCTGCAGCTTGGGTCGTACAATGCAACATTGCCCTCTCTGAGGACATGACAATCAAATTCCCTGTTTCCTCGGATCCAGACATCAGAGAAGCACAAACGCAGCTTGTCGAAACGTATGGTACGTTGCCAATTGGAGCGGCGCGCAGAATGGTACATCCGTTTGCGTACCGAGCGCTTCTCCGACACTTTCAGAGCAGTGAGCTTGTCCCAAAGACTTGGTGGACGTACTACCATGTGTCAAGGCAGGAATGGAAGGCAGGTTGGAGGGCCACACAGCCCCTTGAGGGCATGGGCCTCTTGGTTTGAAATTTTAGAAGTTCCAGTCCGTCAGCTGCGTCCCGATGATCGGTGCGTTGTTTAACTCACTGGCAGTGACACTGGTCCACTCTGATGGCGCTCCTCTACTGCAGCGTATGTGAACTACTATTTCTACGACCCCCAGTTCAATGCTGATGACTGGAGGAAGGCCTTTCAAGATACCTTGAAGGCATCCTACAAGGCGTCTAGCGGTGATGAGGTGAGGAAGCTGACGGCCGCGCTACTCGGCCAGCTGGACGACCCGTTCTCGAGAATCTTGCCAGCATCTAAGGCTAAAAGGTTTCAAGCTGAAATGACAGGCAAGGTGCGCGAGCTGGCCAGCATTTGGAAACCTAGCGCGCGGGTAGAGGCATGATGCAACTACTCTGTCCTAAGCATCTCAAGGTAATTGTGAGAGCGACCTGGATGACGATGCATACCAAGGGCGGAACTCCTATTCCGCCCTTGGTATGCATCGTCATCCAAGGTGAGCGTGGCCGAAATGAGTATGGCTTGTTACCCGATGCGCTTGAGTTTACTTATGATGCCGTGGTCGACGGCAAGGAGACGTGTGTTGTTGGTGATGCACGGGTGATCCGGTATGATAACCACGATTGCATACGATCATCCTTTTGTGTCATGCCAGACATGCTACCCACTAGCATTATGCAAATCAATTCGGGAGCGCTGCGTGTTGGCAGTACGTTCAGCGGCGTTGGCATGTTCAGGGGTTTGCAAGGGTGGTTGTTTGGGATTTATCTCGTATTTCTGCTAACGCTTGTGTGGTGCAGATTGTGGGATATGGCCTCGCAGTTGATTACGATGACACTGAGTCTCGCTGTGCTGTCACCTATGTGGCAGATGGCAGCTCCGCAGCAGCAGCCGGGATTTCGGTGGGGGACACTGTTGAAGCCGTCAATGGCAAGGCAATGGACGCTGCAGTCTGCAGGTAAAATGGCTGCCACAGCGATCAATCATGAAAGTAACAAAATGCCAGGACGTGGTGTCAGGACCAAGAGCCTCATGAAACTCACCAATGCCTGTTAACCCAGGCACTACGCCATCATGTTTTGCTGCTGCCAGAAGTGTCGTATGGGTCGGCGGAGACGTGTCATGCTTCCAATACTCCAGAATCTCTGGGTGGGTGATGGCATACCTGTGTGGGAGTAGATGGATGGATTGACCACACACAAGCACATCCTTAAGAAGTACTTAAGGATATCGTTCTCGTTAGGCAGCTATTTTCACAGCAAATGTTGTCTGAAAGGGAGCCTGTACATCCACTCCTGCAAATGTCGACAGGATTGTATGGCACAGTGCTTCGCCAGACCCTGTGATTTTTTAGGTCCAGATGCCCAAAAGTACTTGGACTTTTGGGACCACAACGAGATTTGAAATCCATTCTGGCGAAGCACTGGTAAGGCTGCCATCACGACTGTGCAACATAGTCAAGCGCACATTTCAGAATTTCAAGTTTCGCACTTTGACATGTTTGTACCCTTTGTGCGCCTTCCCAAATGCTGGTGCTGCAAATACGCAAATCATTGATCGCTGAGGTGAAAGTGGGCGGCTGCTGACCTTGTATGATGATGTTTCAGGCAACTGAAAGATTTCCTACAAGCTCGCGACGCCGACAAGTTGCTGCTCACCATGTCCAGAACCAGCCCAGACCGCGCCACCAAAACAACGTTGGTTGAATTGGCCCTCTCAGAAGTGGTGCGCTGCTGCTGGCTGCTCTTGCCACTCTACTAGATGCATACACCTCTACTTGTAGGCAGGATATGTAGACAACTTTGGAGTTCCTTTATGGAACCGAGTTCCCTCGTTGGGCACTGAAAAGCAGGGGCATCTTTGCCCATGGGTCACTCCTGTAATGAGCACCGACTCATCCCAATGGCCTTTCAAACGGTGAGTTTAGACATAGGAGGCAAAGGCGTCTGTCACAGCCAAGAGTACCTGTGCCAAGGTCACCTGACTCACGTCCCGCAAATGCGATGTACGACAAAGGCAAGGTCATGTTGGTATTGGTGTTCAAGATACATCATCAGTGATGATTCGTCACCATGGACATCACCTGCGAAGGTCTAGCTAGACACACCCTTGGCAGTGGTCAGCAACAGCAACTAGGCGCATGTTACATTACAGTCTGTGAGTGACACACAAATCTCTAGGATCCAGAGGTGCCAGAGTGAACATTAGAGAGAGGGCTGCAAAATGGCCAAGGTTTGGTTCATGTGTGTTGAATGTGTGTATGTGCGCAGGATGTGAATCCTGTGCAGTACTCTGTGCTGGACAATGGCACCGGCAAGCAGGTTGGCTACATTCGAATCGTCGTGTTTGCCGATTCTGCACCTGAATCAGTTGCAGGCGCTTTGGATGACCTTTTGGTGCGCAGCTCAAGACCCACTGACAAAGTTCGATGGGCAAAACGCTTGCTGCGACGGAAACGTTGCCCAAAACGGCGCTTGGTTTGCAAGTACCACTCGTGTATGCATTCTCAACATCAAAGGATCAGCACGGATTGATTTAGTCAGTACATGCCAATGTCCATGTGGATGCGGTAGTGTTGTAAAAAGATACACCATCATCATGCTTGCCTTCCTGGCGTGGATGTGGATCCACCTGCAGATGTGTGTTATTATCTGGAAGACAAGCCTAACAGTAAGGATGCCTGCGCATCCTCTGTATGTATGATCAAATGCACGTGCGGTCCATTCAACAACTAACGACGAGAGACACTCGAGTGTCGCCATAGTGCCTGCTGTACAGACTTGACACACAGACCTATGGAACAAGTGTTCCATAGGTCCTTGGTACTTTAAATTGTACTTCTAATGCTTTCTTCTGTGTCTTTAGCGTTCTTGGGTCTAGCGTTCGAATCTTGGTTTGGGGCAATTGATTTACGGTGTGCCCAGGATAGTGTTGTTTGAGCCTGTTCTACCTTACCTACACCATTTCTATTGTTGTCTATTGTACTTTTAATGCTTTCTTCTGTGTCTTAGTGGCAATAGAAGCCCCCACTGCCGTTTTTTAGACAAGTGACACCCATAGATTCCATTGATAAAATCAATAAGCAGTTGTCTGCTGGGAGTTCCCTCCAAATTTGCTGTTTGATGGAATGTCATCACGTCTATTGCATGCTAATTCATTCATGTTTGCGCCTGTCACGGTGAACCACAACCATGGCTGAGTGTCAGAGCTCCCCTGGGTGCCCAGGACACTGATGGTTGCGGGAGTTGCTCCTGCCATTGATTACGCCAGCACAATTCAGCGGCGTTGAATATGACTGCCAAAATAATTGTTGGGAATTGAACAAGCATGGTGCATGTTTGCAGCAGCGGGGCATCGTTGGGTTGATCCTTGATCTACGGGACAACTCTGGGGGCTTACTTACAGTTGGACTTGATGTTGCACGACAGCTCCTGGAGTCTGATGCCACGTTGTTGATCGTCCAAGGTCGGAACAATTACGAAGAAGTCGTCCGCATCCCGAACAGCATTGCCAAGCCTCAAATGGCCAAGTTGCCTGTGGTACGCTTCTTTCAGCATCCCCTGAAGGTTGTTCCACCCATGCTGCTCTTCATGTTGAGGCACAAACTTTGTGAATTGATGATGAAGATTCATCTTTGTAGAACACTGCGGCATCCACATGGACATTGGCAACTCCGAGCACTACTTGAGGTACCGTGTATATCAAACACTTGGTTGGAATGCTGGAGCATGACAGTTATAACTCTAGATAAGTGACCCGTATATTCTGATTGCATATACCCTTGGGTACCCTGAACTTGCCCACCGTTACACGTCGTCCAAGTGTTTATATGCTACGCGCAGCTGTTACATCGGGGGCAAGCCGATACTCTCGCTGAGAGGTGGCATGCGGCTGAAGCCCTCTGGGCAGCGCTCAGGCTCCATGGGGCAGCGTTCGCGTTACCAAATGGTTCTTGGCGTGATTTCCGATTGATCTTGTTTCGTTTGTTTTGTGCAGGTAGTCCTGGTCAACCATGGCACCGCAAGTACCAGCGAGGTCCTCACCGGTGCCCTTCGCGCAGGCAAGGGGGCTGTGCTGTTGGGTGAAGGAACCTACGGCAAAGGCAGCTCACAACAAATGCTTCCCCTGTCCGATGGGTCATTACTCTTGTTGTCAACGATAAAAAACGTCACTGCAGATAGGGCGCCCATTGACAAGGTTGGAATCGCCCCGGATGTTGAGTGCAAGCCAGAGGTCGTTGAGAATGTGCGCTACACCGGTGGCCTGAGCGATAGCGTTGCTTTGCAAGACGACCCATGCATTTTAGCTGCGCTGAACGTCATTCGATGACGAGGGCATGTCGAGGGAAACATGAATATGTTGCCAACGGTTCATGGTCATCGCACCAGAATGAGCCAATGTGAGCCATTCTGAGCAGAACATGCGACAAGAAGGGCGATGCTGTAAGACATGCAGCGGCATTATGTTGAAGCGAGGGAAACGACTCAGCATTGGTGGCTGCCTCCCATAAGATATTGCCCATACCATCAAGTTCACTCTCGTAGCCAGAATACTGATGGTACCTCTGCACATGGATAATACTCATTTACACTTCTTTGACATCGATGTCAAGCCCTGGTCCTTGAAAGTAAGCGGCTATGAAAAAGGCATGCACCGTAATGATGAGTGAGGCAGTGGTGCAACTTCAAGTCAGCACTGTCTTGACAAGCAATCTTGAGCCTCATGCTGCCCCAACCGGTCAAGCACCCTTCAGAGATGCACCCGAAGAACCTAAAGCTCATCTTTGCTTTCTTCACCGTCTTCTTCTCTGATCGTCTTCACCTTGTCAATGTTCTTCATCAGCTTTTCCATGGCCTCCTTATCGAATGTCTGCAATGCACAGGAATGTCACGTCATGCAAGTAGCTCAAACGATCTGCTTACAAAGACTGCAAATCATAGTGATCATAGATCAGTAGCGTTGACTCGGCTCAGTCCAACAACATCGCAATGACGGGTGGCTACAAGGGACACAAGGACAGGTTCCATGTGACGGAGAATGGTTTACCTGGAAATCCATGCCCTCCATGCCCTGTTGAGCTTTCAGTTTGTCCAAAATTTCCTTGATGTTGAGGTCGTCCGGAGGGGTGTCGTCAGCCTCTGGTTCCGACGTTTTAATGGGTAAATGGATGGTCTCGAGCACCCGCTCAATGACATCATGTTTTTCCGTACACGCCACGCACTCCACACCTATAGAAGCCCAATGATCTTGAGTATTCTTGAACAAAAAATGGTGAAATTTTAAGGACACCAGGCGAGGACAGCTCAGGGTTCAGACAGCTGTCCCAAACCCAACCCTCTGGACCCTTCCTAAACGACACCAACATCTGGTCGAAGAGTCCTCATCCCATTTGTGGCAAAACAAGATGACACATAAAGTGTATGCACCACGGCATCGAAAAGATACAATGACAAGCGATTCGACCCTGCATGCGTTAAAGTGGCAAGCCAATTGCAATGGATGCCTCTACAGAAAGACTAAATTGCCTCAGAGAGCCTCGTCCCGTACTAGAAGACTGGAATCCTCTATATATTGATATTGATATGACCGTTGTTGGAACGTGGAAGGATCGACCGCACCCCGTTCCGAAAGTAAAGCTTGCAACTCCTTCACCCGCATCTTGTCGAGAGGTTTCTCGAGCTTGGCAAGCGCTGCTTCCCGAGCTTCACGATTCTCGTCATCGGATGCTTGAGCTCCCGCTACAAGAAGCGTAACCACCACCAATAGCAGCACGCCAGCACACTTGTGTACAATCGTCGAGGACCTCATACCGAAAGAGTAAACAAGTTACCATAGACTTCTTGTAGTTGAACCGCTGTATGAGACAACCGCCTTCACCAATATCGGAACTACATATCTGTGTCCGCAACAACCTGGGAGCCTGAGTATTGAGACGACAGCATGGACGTTATCCTATCGTTAGACAGACATCAGACTGCCCGAATGTCATCGACAGTGAGAGGCGCCAATTCCACAAAATCGTTCTGTGAATCGTGGCGCGGACTGCATGCTTCAATATGGTCACTAAGGTAAAGGTGACTGGTCTCTGGCAGAACCATTGCTGCCACGCATCCAATTGCCATCGCAACCGAGCACGCCAACATTGGAAGCCAAAGCGCGATGTCGATCAGCTCTCCAGACGACAGCGATCCCAGAGCACTGGCAACACGACCGACGGCGCCAACCAGTCCCAAAGCTGTAGTACGGACAGCGGTGGGGTACATTTCGGTGCTGACAATGTCCAAAGCGTTCCAGCCAACGACTGATACGCCATTGAACACAGCCGCTGCCGCTACAGCCCAGCCAGCCTGTGAAGGAGCGAATGCAAAACCCAGCACAGCCAGTGCCCCACCTGCCATTGCTGCAACCAAAGAGTTTCTACGACCTGCCCAATCGATGGTCACCACGGAAAGCACATTGCCGGGCAAGTTGGCGAGCGCCACAACAAACGTCTCGAAGTATATGTCAGGAGCTTTGCCGCTGTTGGGCATGTCACCTTGGCGTCGTTCAAAATATGTCGGTATCCACAACGACGTTCCATACCAGCCAAACGAAATGCCGGCAAATGCGACAATCAGAGCGACTGATTGCTTTGCTCGCGATGTTGAGAACATCACCTGCGGGACAAATTCTGAAGTCAATCGCTTTTGAGACAGGGGCCGCCTGCCGTCCCTCGGAAACAGCATCCTGCCCTGTGCGGTAGGGAAAAAGCATTGCGTATTTCTGCAGACAAATGTAAAGGGAAAGTGTTTAGATATGGAATGATTAGATTCGGCAGATTGCGATTACGGCATCAGAGATCGAAGTCTTCTGCAAGGGAAGGATACCTGTGCATGGGGCGCTATTTGCCGGGTCAAGCAACAGCAAGCTATCCTGAACATTGTCGGAGGGGCAGTTGTGTTGGCCGCTTCAACTAAACGTGGCCCGGCTGTCCGCTCGAGAAGTAGCATCTCGATGTCAACGACGACGCGGCTCGCCAGATGCTCTGTATAGGTGCCAATGAAGGCACAAAGCCAAATAGAGATGCATCGCTGCAGACAAGCACGCCTCCGCATTTGCCGAGTATCCGCACCTTCAAGTGTCGTTTGTACTCAGCGAGCGTCGACAGACAACTCTGTACGACGTTGCGGTCGAGGGCGCGGCGAGTCCACTGGGACGAGGCAGCCTCGTCGAGCTGAAACGGCTCGAGGACCGCAAGAGTGCCGTTCCACCTGGCTGCGTGCCTCAGCACTGTCTCTGCCAGGCGAATTTGGCCCGTGCTGCATAAATACCTGGGGCTCTCATGAATGGTGCACATTGCGAGGATGGCCGTCACCAGAGCAGGAAGCGATGCCACCAGTAGAAATACTCGCCAACCGGCGCTGCTGATGAGTGCCCAGCCTGCAGCTGCGGAATATATGGAGCCAATCATCCAGTGGCAAGCTACGAGCGCCAGGAAACGACCCCTGCGCGCACCATATTGCGGTCTGTGCTGTCCGCGGATGCAATATATACTTCGATGACACAGAGAGACGGATTCACCATAGCTTAGGCTGCACAACGAATCAATCACACCCTCGCATCGGCACTGCAATGAACATCAAACAATGACGTACATGCTGTGCACGCTGCTCATGCGGCCTGCCTTGTACTGGGACGATTGCGGCAGCACATGAATGAACATCATACAGTGTCATCTTCGGCGCAGTGCAGTCTGAACAGGACACGGGTCTTTCGTTCAGGTCCCTTAAATAAACAGGATGATATGGTTTGAATCCAGCAGAAGGAGCGCTGCAACAGTGGCACGCACCGTGCTGCACAGCTGCAGTTTTCGGCCATGAGCGCAAAGACGATAGGGACGCTGCCCCCGACTCCGATGCCTGCTATAAACCGCATCATCGAGAGGATTTGCCAACTATTAGCTCCAGCGGACAAGGCGCCAAAGGCGCCGTTGAGGAGGAGGGCGCCCACCAGTGTCCACTTGCGCCCAATAGCATCTCCCAGGTGCCCCCATACCACACCGCCGATCAGCATTCCCAGAAATATGCACGACGATAGCACGGATCTTGCGTCATGTGTGAGTGATAAACTGTCCTTTGCTGCCGGCAACACCAGACCTATTGACAGAATCTCGACGGCGTCCGCAGCATTGCCCAAGCCGCAGATCAGGAGCACGAGCAGTTGCCACTTGCCGGTCCCCACCTGCGGATCGCTTGACACTTCAGACAAGAAATGCGAACGATTTGGCCGCTTGGCTGTGAGAGCGCGCATACCCGGACTGGTCCGAATGACTAATGACTCGCCTTGCCGATCAAGCCGTGCGGAGGAGGTGCATCAGCGTCCTTCAATACGCATCAGAAACCAGCAAATCCAAGCAGCCGGGCTAGGTATTACACAAAACACGTCTTAGAAATTGGCTCATGAACTCAAGACTTAGTCAAAAAGCCCTCATCACCCGTACACCCTGAGCTCGCACCTTGTCCAGCGCGTCTTCCAATTTGATCCTGGGCTCGCCGCTGCTCTGTTCATCCGGCGTCAACCGTCCCCAGCCACTGAAATGATTCCATTGCGGGAGTGAGGGCATGTGTGCGCCTGCTTCGGCAGAACTCTAGGCTCGAGGAATGACAAACATGGTCTTGGAGAGTACTACCGTGAATTATTTACCATCCCTCTCAGAAACAATGCACCGCAATTATGCATTCATGTCAAAAAGACTCATTCTTTCCACAACAGGAGCAAAGTTCTCACCACGTTCCTGGTTGAAGGACAATAAGCCTTAGGGCTCTCAACGGAATTCAGGAGAATGGCGGGAAGCACTGATTGGGCCCTGGCAGTGACACTGTGCTGGCAGTGCTGACAGCTGGTCAGCTCAGTTCTGCTCAGGTCTAAGTGGCAGGTACTGGCAGAGGCATCGTAATGACATCACGATTGCCAGAGTAGGTGAGGTGTCGAGGAGATACATCTTCCCTGGACCTTAGGCATCAGATCCTGTTGCATGAAGAGTTGTGCCATGGAGACACAGGACAATGCCCAGCAACCTTCGGGACCTTCCTTATCGTTGTACATATTTCATGCCATTCGCACTGGTCAGTCGCAGCATGGTCTGAAGCATGGGGATTATCCGCGGTACAGGTGCGCCCAACCCCGTGAGTCGGTGTAGCCAGGGTCGAGGCTTTACCCGCAACACGATTTGATATAAGGCATGGCACGCATTGAATAAGATTTTACAATTGGCCGTCTGACACCATGGGTTGACGCAGACGATACTGTGGCAGACGGCTCTCGAAGTTGCGGACACAGGTCAAGTTCCATCACGGGCGCCAGCGTTTTCAGAAGAAGGAGCTAAAACCTGAAATGGTGGTAGACTGCCGGTACGTTTCACAAGAGATGCTGCGCCGTCGAGTACGGGGTAGCGTGGAAACACTGCCAATCTCATCACAGACTGAATCCATTCCTTCAGGGTGCCTGTTCCTTACTTGGTACATACCATGATCTACAGCGACGTGTGTGAATGTTTTGGTTTCTGTCGTCTGCCAAGGTTCATTGGGTTGTGAGGTGGCCTGTTTGGTATGTCAGCGCCCTGAATGGCAAGGTGCACCTTGGGGTGCGTCTGGCAAGCTCCCCCCGGATTAGCCAAGACATGTGCAATGCAGGTGGCTGGAGCTCATCTTGCTGGACGCCGAGCGTGCATGGGCCTACGCCCACGAGATCAAGCAAGTGATTGAAAAAGAAGGGTACGTGCACACCAACAAGCGTCGGCACATGCTGCGGAGGTTCGCCAAGGCGCGGAAGCACGCAACGACTTTAGTGACGATGTCCCAGCAAGCATGTGACGAGCGGACGCAGGCCGAGGCGGTTGCGTACCTCGACTGGCTCACAGCACTGGAGCTGTTTGAAAAAGACCGTCAAATCGAGGTCGCAGCAGGTCATTTCCTGCGCGCTCAGCGTGCAATCCAGGTGCTCGCAGCGTTCGGGAGTCCCAGCGTGCAGAGTGCATGTCGCTACAAAGTGAGCGAGATCGACAGCATCGTGCGCCTCTGCTTGCACAAAGTCGCCCAAGCGCGTGGGAGTGAATCAGTCGCAGCGTCGGAAGTCGCATTGCCGCGGGACGACGAAGTCGACGCGCGCCTCGAGGAGCTCGCAAGCGGTGCATCGGGCGCTGCAAGCATGTCAACCGCCACGTTTGGCTGGCACGGGGAACGGGTGCAGATCCAGGACGAGGCAGTGGCCGAGCTCCTTGGAACGGTGGAGGGCTTGATGGAGACGGCAGCAGCGGCGATGGACACCGACGATGAGTCAGCGGGGCCTGCACCTGCGGCTCTGACAACGTATGCATCGATCATCGAGATGTTGATGCGTGCAAAGACGCTTCTGGCGGATGAGTTGGAGGCGTCCAGCTCCGGCGCAGGCAATGTGACCGATATGGAGAACCTTATCGCTCTGCACTCTGCGGTCAGCGGCGCCCTGGCTGAGGCGGTCTTGCACCGGTACACTGTGCAGGTATGCATGCTCCCCATTCACTCCTAACTCCTTCGCATGTCACCTGCTTTCTGGCATAGACTGCCGATATGACCTCCTCTAGGATGCTTTCTTTCTGATGAGCAGACAACGCATCTGCGTTTTTGGGCTTGACTTGTGGAGCTCTTACAGTGCGGTGAGCAGTGGATGGTTGGCTGTCAAGAGAACTTGGCTATCCGCCGAGCCAGTGGTTCATGTTGGAAGGCGTCAAGTGCGGCATGCCTCCATGCGCGCATTGGCACATGCGTAGATCATTTCGCACAGCAACGCATCACCCAACCATGCAGGGTAATTGGATGAACGCGAAGTTCAAGCGCAACATGATTCACACCATCTGCAAGAGCAAGCACCGAGAGAAAGGGGCGCGTGCTGAGGACTGCGTACGCCTCTACGATGGCCTGGTCAAGGCTGCACAGGAGCTGGACCGCGTTGCAGTGCTAGAGGGCGTGCCGCCAGCCATCGCGGAGCAGCTTGTAGCGCAGTCAGAGTGCTACCAGCACCTGTACTCTGCAGCGCGCTGCTACTACATCGCACACCTGCGCTTGGCGAAGAATAATGCGGAGAGCCAAGCAGTTGCGTGGTCGCTCTTTGGCGCTGTGCGTCAGCGCCTCAAGAGCGCCCAGACTGCGGCGGAGACTCTCCCCTCCGGTATGCCTGCCCAACAGGGGGAGCTGCTAGATACGCTCCTCCGCGAGGCCGCTGCGTACGAGACTGTTGCCCAGGCGGAGGTCGCCAATGCCGCTGCCCGCGAGGATGGAAAGCTTTCACGAGGTTTACAGGTGCTGCTTTAAAGCCTTTCGCTGACTCTGATTCACCGTCGCCAAATGAGCATGGTGGCCACCCTATCAATGCTCATGTGGAGACGGTGATCAGCTTTTCTTGTTGTCGTTGTTTCCTTAAGCAGAGCCTAGCGCGTACGAAAGCATGGCGCTGGCAATGGATATGCTGCGCGTATTTGCGTAGGACACTTGTTGGATGGATGCTGATATACGAGTGGATGCCCTGCTTCTTTTGATCCATTGCGTGGCTGCAGGGTTTGGGTCTTGACGATGGAAGCGTAGCCACAGCGAGCGAGTACCTCATAGACCACACTCACGAGTGGAAGTCCTTTGCTGGGCCCCAGCCTCGGATCTTCAAGCTGGCCAGCCTGCTGGAGACATTGCCAATGCGCCCGATCACACTGGATACAGCGCTGCAGTTCATTGAGGAGCCTGACCTGACCCATCGCTGCCGTGCCAAAGCAGCAGCTGCAGCACCACAGGCCAGTATGGTTGCTGGTATCAAGGGGCTTTTCGGCTGGGGTAGCACTTCAAAGTAATGCATACGTCATTGTTTTGTGATCTGTGTGCGGCGCGAGATGCCTTTCGTACAGCTTCCCTCTGTTGGTGAGACCTGTACATGGGCATACTGGTGCTCTACCAGTCACTGATTCGCGACCTTTTATGTCCCTTCACACCCACAATTCCGCTGATGTAATGTTGCGGTGCTTCGGATTGTCCTTGGAGACAGCAAAGATGTTCGAAACATGGCTTTGCTGTCAAACCCACAAACCCCTGAAACTTGAAATTTGAGTGAGCATGACATTTGTTTGTTACAATCTACCGAGAGAGCTATCTACAAGAAACACAAGCTCTAACCCCTACCCATTGGCATGAAAGTCGTTCCTGCGCAGTTACTATTACATACCGTGAGTCAGCATGTTCCGGGTATAGACAAGGTTGCCGACTACGATGTCGACAAAAATATGCATGTGAGATCGACCATGCGTTGCTCCTCTTTGCACGAACCAGGCGAAATGACGGCATTTGCACAGGTCTTTGCTGCTGTACTGCAATTTTGTGAAGTCTGTGCCCATGGTCATTCGTCAGGGCCTTGGACAAGGCTGCCTGTATTCGGCAAGCACAGCCACATTCTGATCAAGTTTCGGTCCATACATGTCATCGTCACGAGTGACGAGTCTTGATATCCTCCACAAACCGAGCTGACAGCGCCTTGTCTTTTTGAAAATCCCGCATATGGAGGATGGGGTTGCACCCAGCCTGTGCAAGCGACTTGCCTTGAATTTGCTCAGAGTAAGCCTTTGGCTTGAAAGCCTCCAGCATGGCTTCGCTGC
This sequence comes from Nuphar pumila, assembly GCF_984573655.1. Lineage (NCBI taxonomy): Eukaryota > Viridiplantae > Streptophyta > Magnoliopsida > Nymphaeales > Nymphaeaceae > Nuphar > Nuphar pumila. The sequence goes on along the minus strand of NW_028323766.1, from coordinate 8,790 downwards.
TCGGGCTGCCACAGCGCTCACACACACTCAGCAGTGCAGCGAGCGTGTTCATTTTCATGTACGGGCAAGCCGCACACCCGCCTTCCTGAGAGCACCCCTCGCCGGATGCAGGGCCAGGTATGACCATGAGATTCCCAGGAAGCATCACCGGCGCCCCTGACGACGTCTGGGCTGTGGTAGTGATGGCTTCCGAGTTCACAGGGAACACGACCTCCAGCTCAACGCCTGAATCCTTGGCCTCCCGTAGAATTCCTTGCACCTTCCGGACAATGCTGGTGATCATGCCAACCTCAGTGCCTAGAATCACCTGGATCCGTTCCGGAAATCCCTTGGCGATTGACGCCTGCATTAGCAGCCCTGTGTCAATCTTTCAGGCTTTGTGAGAAATGTTGTCAAACAAGGTTTGGCATTTTGACCACTGCGATGTCAAGCGGCTCGCTCAGCTCCCCTCGCTGTCTTGCCATATCCGCACCAAATCCAACTCAGTCAAAACTCCCAGCTATCCGATGACAAAAGATGCTTCACCTTGAACATCCACAGTAGCGATGTCCGTCATGTCATGCGTGTGGCCAATGCTGGTAGTTAAAGTGAAGTCAACTTGCAACGAAACCCTAACCCATCCTCGAAAAGCATGCTGAAGGGTGTATTCCAGAGTCGCACCTTGACTTTGTCCGCAACGAAGTCCAGAATATTGGACGTGGAGCCGACCACACCCATGTCCCGCTCGCGCTTTGCATTCATCGCAAGAGTGAACATCTCGCCCGGAACTTCAAAATGTGCCGCAATGAACGCGTCCGAGTATCCTTTCCGCACCAACTCGCACGTGGCACCACCAAACATGTGGTGCACGACACATGTGCCATGCTGAAAGTGATGGAAACGTGGCAGAAGTGACCGGATGGAGGCTTGCGTGTGCAAGGGATGCAATGCACGGACCTCTTTGTCCGGCAGCTCTGCTGTGGACTCCAACAGCTGCTGCAAGTTGCGACCCATGTACGTGTCGGGGCCGTACCACACGTGCAGTTCCGGTACCTGCGTTCTCGTGACAATGCGTATTAGAGGCACTATCATGCATGTCGGGTCTCACATGTTGACGAGACAGCTCTGCACATGATGTACACACAACTTGAACTTCCGCTGAAATTGAAACTGTGCTGCAGCGAAGCAGCCCAGACTGTTGAAGCTTGATGGCTGGACACGTTAGATCCAACACAGGACACCACCGCTTGATTACTTTCGAACTTGACTTCATCATTCCCTCTCACACGCAAGTTCATGCTGTATTTCAGCAACGGTGTGAGCTTGCCTTACCACAACTTTTTCGACCATGAACAAACAGGGCGCAGCGTGCACAGGTGCCAAAATGCACGAGCCTGCATGCAATGAAAATTGATGGGCGTTGAACCACGCCAGTCCGAAAAGCTCAAGGGGATTCAAACCCCAATCGAAACCCGGCTTGCACCCAGTACTTCCATTTCAACATGCATGTGCGCATTCCGCAGGGCAGCGAGACAGCATGCGATTGAGGGGGTGCAACACCTGTGCGAAGCCCCTGCAGAACTGTTTGCACGACATTCGATGAGGTGCAAGTGATGGTGGGCACAGTGCTGTCTGCGAAAGCCTTAGTGCGCAGGGATGTGTTGATGTAGATGACGTGCATGCTGTTGTCTTGCTGGGCCGCCGTCCTCAAGTACTCATCATACAGGTCTGACTCGGCGGCATCGGCCAGGCTGCAGCCTATCTCATCCGATGACATGCGGTACACCTGGACACTGGTGTGGCCTGCTTCGTCGAGAATCGCTCGCACGTTCTCAGACATGAAATCAACGCCCAGCACGCACACGACTTTACAGCCTGCCTCCGCCATGCGCACAGCAGTGTCTGCCATCGCAAGAGAGTCTGCATACCAGCTTCCTGGTCATTATTCTCCCTAATGGAGTTCGATCCCCATTGGTGTCCCAAAATTTCAAGTACTCGCAGGCGTCTGAACCCAAACTCACTCTGCCTGGCGAAACACTGATCCTGGTGTCGGCGCTCATGTCAAGGCTCAAGTCAAGAAGTTGTCGCCTGGTGCACACTCACGACTTTTGTTGTTGAACGCAATAGAACGTACAGCATTGTCAAGAAGCTTTCGCCTGGTACAAATTGGAGCAATCCTGAATGTTGTGTACACGAGTATTTGCACATGTATATCAAGGACATATCGTGCGGTGCGCACTCAAAAGCAAAGCCCGCCTGTTGCTGTAAACAAATAAGCACACAATTCTCATAATGAACGATTCTGGAAGCTGCAATGCAGGAACTACGACAGATGCAACAAGTAGATTTGTTGACACGAGGAGGACGTGTGTTGGCGCTTGTGGACATCTAAGCGCGTGCACACGTATGAAAACGAGGCACGTACCCGAAATGGCGATGTGTGGCCACTGTGATGCGGCCGTCGAGAGCACTCCCTGGACTTGAGGGTCCATGTAGAAGTGCGCCACAACGCCGATGTGCCGGCTCTGGAGCAGCTCCACGAGGCGAGCGACATCGTCCGGACGAGGCTCAAGAAACGCGGCCTGCGCCTCTGCAAAGGATCCCTGTGGCGTCAGCGCATCGGCGGCGATGAGTAGCGATGGGAAGCGCGGCAGCTCGCCCTTTGCCAGCCGCGCTCGCTTCTTGATGCTCTCCAGCATGTTCTGGAAGGAGTTGACTCGGGAGGACGACGCCAGCGCGGGCCCAAGCTGCAGCGCTGCAGTGGCCTGTGCGTCTACGGCGTCTATTTCCTCCGGTGTTCGCCCGCCCAGTGCGTTCACTAGCACTGCTGCAAGCCCGCGACTCACTTCTGAGTCAGAGTCCGCACTGATGGACACTGTGCCGGCATCCGTCAGCTCCACTGTCACCCACACCTGCATTGCCACATTTTGTGGCATCCTGTACTATATCGCGCATTGTGATCGAGCGAAAGAGCATTTGAGGAAGCCGATGTACGGCCACGCAAGTCTGACCAGCGGATTTATGTTAGAGGCGTCGCTAACCAGGAGCCCTGATTTCTGGCAAGCCTGCACTGACAAGGAATCTTGGAAAGTACCTTCACGATGTGACGGTCAGCAATGGCACGTAAACAACATGCGGTGTACAAGAATGTTGCAAGTCGCCCCAATTTACAGAACCCTGATGCGCATCAAGAGCACACCTGAGCCACACATCCCATCACTTGATTCAATGGCGTTTTCAGTGCTTCTGGTAAGCGCGGAAGAGTTCTGCCCATCTGAATCAGGAGACCAAGCCGAGCCTTGGTGTCAGCAAGTGCATTGAACTGCTGTGCATATTCGCGTAGACGCGAGTGCGCGTCCACGGCATCCTGCGCACACACATTTCCATTCACATCATTTGACAACGTACTGTGTGTATGAAATACCCATGCGATGTGGCGTAACACTGCTGACATGCCGACAAGCCCTCACACCGTGCCGCGATGCGCGACTGCTATCGAGCTACGATAGGTCGGTACAATCGTGCGACAATTTCAACAATGAATACCCTTGACTTCGACTGTGCCACGCGTGCACCTCAATGTTCGCATCGCCCATTGCGGTGTGCCCTCGGTAGTTGTCAGGGTTGCTAATTAGCGAACAGCAACCGCGAGACACGACATCAAATTTCGAGTAATACGAGCCAGGATAGAATTCAAGGGCCACCACACCTCTACGGCGGCATTGCAACATAGCCGCGAGAATCGGAACGAAACGGGCCTTCTTGTACAGATGCTCACTCGGCCGACCCGGCCCGAGTTGCTGTGCAAAAACGCCGACCTCATTTCGACAGATTATGTTGAATCGAACTGCCAGGTACAGAGGCCTTCAGTTTCGTGACATGTTGCATGCTGCAGATGAAGCGGAGGATGAATAGATTGAAAGGCTGATGACTCGTTTCTGGGTAAGACGAACGAGGGCAGACCCCAACCAGTACTCGCGGAAGGTCAAGCACTTATTCCTCTTTGATTTGCCCCGCCTGACTTTGTCGAGCCTGCTTTCTGTTCATAGTGCATGTGCATTGCGGCGGGAAGCACGGCGCGAAATGTGTTCATGGTCCTAGAAAACCCGGTTTGTCGTCCTTGCCACGGACCGTGGGAGTCGAGGCAGCAAGGAACAGCTATGCGCAGTGTAGGCAAACTTTCTCGTAGCGTGTGCATGCATGCAGTTCGCTGAAGTTATCGAGCTGAAGTTATCGCCGGCCGCCTGAAACGCATTGTCACGTGATACGCAGTCTAATGGCAGGGACACCGAGACGAGTTAGAATATCGAAGGCTTGCGCAGGGGTGACATAGGTGTATTCGGGTCCAGTCAGGTCTCGACGCCGTGTGCCTCCCGACCATGGATGACGTTCTTCAACTGCAACCCTGGATCAAGCCTCGCAAAAGCATTTCGAGCCTCATGACTGTCAGTATAACTTGCAAGCCCACCTCGTTAGCATCTCAAATTCCCCCCCGCGTTTGATAGCGGGAAAGGAAAGGAAAGACAACATCGATCCGGGACCACATCAGATCCACGCAAGCGAGCACTACGCCTAGAGGACATGCCCTTTTGGCCCCGGCACAGGTCATCGGGAGGAGAACACGGAAGCCGTGGCAGCTGGCAGGATGCTCCTTGATTGCTTTGCACGTCTAAGGGATCAGCCACGCCGAATGCGCACCAGAGGCAAGCATGGCATGGTCATTCCCCGGGGCATCACCTCTTTCACCCCAGTCTGCACGAGGCACTCCTTCACACGAAAACTATGAGGCATCCATCGACGGTAAGCTTCCAGCACCCCCTGGTTGTTTGGCACTGGGTAGCTCTTGATGGGCAATCCAGCCGTCCGACAAGGAGTTTCCAGCCGAGAGGGTCAAGCCTGCAATGTGGTGAGGAGCTGCCTCACTCTGAATTGGCTGGGAAGGCCGTGAGCTACAATCCTTGAGGGAATGCGATAAAGGTGCAACGTGAGCTAGCTTGTCAAAACCTGAGCCGCAATCGCAATTGAAACATCGGCACGATAGAAACAAGCTCTGTTTACCCTTGGCGGTATGGCAAATGGACAACCATTGTATCAGTGGCAAGGATGGGTTTCTGGCTGACCTTCCAACTTATTTCACACGCGGTGTGCTTGGAGAGCAATTGTCCTTTGGAAATGGACATCGTCTGTTTTCTTGAAGTGTGTTGTAGTTGTTGGTGATATGTTTATTGGACACTTTGTCACACCAGTTTCTATCATACCTTCTTTGCATCCACCATAGCACAGTGAATTCTCCAACTACATGCTGGTCTTGCCGTTCCCAAGCTCCCACTGTTTGCTGCCAAGCAGCATAGCTACACGCCTCTCCCCGTTTCCCGGCCTGACCCTGGCCAGGTCATACTCCTCCGGCATCCTCAAGGCTAGAGCACCTCGACTCCACTCGCACTGCTTGGATCTGTCCCCCCCGACCACTGTGTATGCTGAAGGTTTGGTCGACAAGTTTGGGGTCACATCGCAGTGCGGATATGGTACTGTAGTACAACGGTACACGATTACATCACATAGTTTATGGAAGGTAAATGTCAACAAGCAACAAGCAGAAAGTACATTCGAAGTAATACAGCTTATTGAACGTCAGCGGTCGGAGTTAGCAAGCCTGTCATAAACGTGCGGCCACGGGCACGAGCCAAAACTTGAAGAGAGCGCTGGTACATGCATGCGTTGCGCCTGCATGGCCAATGCTGAGGTCCCGAAACGCATTGGTGACAAATCCTCCCTTGAGTACGTCGCCTCCAGAACTCGATACATAAGATATATAATTATCATCGCTCAGACGCCAGGCTAAACTTTGGAGCGCGGCCCTCACCAATGCCCATCGTCGTAAATTGATCCAGGGCTTTCCGGGCAGGTCACCATTTGTTAGCCCCTTCATTTATACCACATTCAACCGCATTCCTCACTTGTGTCCCCTCTGTCATCTGCCTACGGAGCGGCTCACATTGTGTGTGGGGCCTGTCCTCTCCCGGATACGTGCAGCTGGAAAATTGAACGCCATGACAAGGTCGTACAACTCATTGCCTCCGCAGTGGTGAACGGCACACAGGGCACCACCCTGTAATTGATTTTTTTGCTGAAGATCCTGCCGATCCTAGCGTGTCTCCGGTTTTCCACGGCGCACACGCGGTTCTACGTTGCCTGCCGGCTCATGTAGCGCACTCCCTGCGCCACCTCATCTGCCATGCGCTTGCCGGCTTGCCCACAGGCATCGTCCAATTGGACAATGATGCCTGTCTAAACGCTTCCATCTGCCACATGACTTTCCTTAGTGTAGGACGGCAAGGGCGGCCCGGATGCCACACAAGGAATACCGTAAAGCACGGCCGGGCTTTTCGGAGCGTGACATCATTTTTGGGTAATTTTCCTATACCTATTCATATCAGGTATGCATATCTGAAAACTCAACATGCATTCTATGCCAATGGCGGAGGTTCCAAAAACATGACCGTGTCTGACCATTTGTCAGTATTTATTTCTTATTTCTCATCCACGCCATTTCTGAGTCATCTTGAGCCGCACAACTCACCATGTCCGATGCAACACTGCCGTTCCAATGCTGCAAAAGAGACTTTTATGAGGCGGTATGACTCACTTCTAATGCTGCCACGAGACATTGCCAATGCAACGGCTACCGAAACGTTGGGATGTCGATGAGCAAGCATGCTATGATTCATCTCGAGCCTGAAGGTCTTTACTTTTACCTCAGACCTTGCATGGACAGTGCTGAGGGTCCTGGGCAAAGTGGTTCGCCGGACCCTACCGTTTTCCGGGTCCAAATGCATGATTTCTTGGGACAAAACTGGGGGTCGAAACCCATTCTGGCGAAGCCCTGCCAGGCATGTGGTGTACCCTCCTACAGGTTTCTCAATGGTGTACGTGCTTGCAGGCTCTGAACCGGAGATTTCCAAGAACGCCAGTTCGCCGCTTAGTCCCTTGTTCTCAACCCCCAACGACTTAGCTATGGCTATGTCCGGGATTTCCCTCACCATCGCACATGCTGGCAACTTTGGTTTGGTAATGACGCACCAGAAAATGTTCAGCATGACCTCTCTAGAGGAGTCGTCAGACGATGTTGGGATTGTCGTTGAGTATGCAATGACTTTGAGCACGCTTGAGCTGTCATTTCCTGTGACTCGGATCCCCGCCAAAAATTACCTGGTGCCGCAAATCTCGCCATGTCTGATTCGTGTGAACATTGCTGGTGTACCATTTACAGCCCTTTCAACACTTCAGAAGCTAACAGAGAGACTTGAGATTATCGAGAGTTTTACTTACGCAACCATTCTAGTGGTGTCGATACCAGTTCGCTTGAGAAGTAGCTGTGGTTGTGCATGTGTGTGCTGCACGAGCAAACACGCGTATAATTCTCAACGCCCTGTCTACCAAATTCACAAGATATGAGCAGATTTAAATTCAGCAAACCTTCTTGCTTCGAAGAGCGAGAAGGCATCTGTACAGCGGGGGGCGGTCGATGCATCGCCACGGCCGAGCATGGGTACTGCTTGTCGCAGGGTCGTCGAGTCCAAGTACCCATGGAAGATTTTCACGTGGTAAGAGACGTGACTTTTATGGGGAAAACGGCCACCGTCTATGGGGTGTTTGACGGGCACGGGGGGCAAGGGTGCGCCAGCAACATGGTGCATATGTTGCCGGACTGTGTTAGTTCAGCATGGCGGAGCGGACAGGAAGACATTTTATGTCTCTAGGTGCGAATACTTCCCTTGTTATGCTGATGTATGTTCTGATACCAGTGTTTTCGTGAGCTGCCAAGTGGTGCGCTCCCCGTGAGTTCCCACCGCGGTTACATGATGCGTTCGGTGGTATGTGGCCGGAAATCAGATGCCATAGACGTTTACAAACACACAGTATATCATATATAGCATTGCCACAATTGTTCCGTGACCATCGAGGTGTGGCTTTACAGCAGGTCACTCTACCCAGTTCGGAACCCCAATCACATGGTGTCGACATGATGCGGAGAGCTAGCTATGCAATCCCATTCCACATTCATCGCCATTTGCGGCATATTGCAATCTTCACATTACTGTGCTGTGTCACATGAATGTCATCCAAAGTTGTCGTGCATATTTCCAACTGTCAGACGTACACGTGCGCATTGCGTCTGTATGAAGGCGGGGCTCGTTTACAGATACTCTCAAGCTGTGGTATGTTCTGAAGTTCTATTACATCCCCTGCTCCAGATTAGCAATGGGATGCAGCTCAATTCGACGCATATCTCGAGCGCTATCTCTGGCCTAGACCCAGCTGAACCGGTATCACTTGCTCGTTTGTCGTTCATGATGGTCGTAGGACTGTACTGAGGTCGAAGAACAGTGAGAACTCGAGGTGATCGATTGGGGCGGTATGCATGCAGTCCGCGGGTACCAGGATGCGGACGTCAGATGGCACAGCCAACATCCTGTCGACACCAGCGGGACGACCGCGACGCTGCTGGTGCATGCTGGCGACACATTATGTGTTGGCCACGTCGGGGACTCCCGTGCTGTGCTCTGCACAGCAAACACACCAGGTACGAATTCGCCATCATGTCTCTCACGGAGTACTCACATAAGGAAATTGTCAAATCAGCGGTGCAAGAATTGCCACACGCCCTAAGCGGGTTCGGCCTGAAGCTTCAGACCAGCAAGCATAACGTAGGGGAGGGTATGGAGGGATGTCTGCTGACACAGAAATGTCGATCGAGTACATGGGGTACTCTGTGGGGTTCTGCCATGTGCATACCACATATGTCAGCAT
>NW_028323764.1:0-30444 GCF_984573655.1 Nuphar pumila | reverse complement strand
ACATTTTGACCCGACCTTTTTCTTCCTTTCGAACTGCCGCACACACACAAACCGCAGCCACGCGCACACTCGAGCGCCAATCAGACCTGTCCACCTGCATGGCTATCTGCTTCCCTAGCAATCTCACGACAGAGCTGAGTACGCGAGTGCATAAGCCTGTCCAGAAGTCTATGTCCGTACAAAACATGCTTGGTTTTGTAGATCGAATTGTGTAGGTGCTGATCCAAGAGAAGTGCAGCCAGCATATGCTTCTGTACAAATCCTACGAGAGACGCTCACACTGCATGGCGTCGAGCATCTTGTGGACATGGATACAGTGCGGTGGAGGCCGCTCATGTCGAAGCTCTCTAGCAGCGACATCCTGCGATGTCCGAGCTATCTACAGTTAGGTTGCGGCCAGACCACTTTGGAGCACGCTGTGGCGTCTCATTCGCCGTAATGAGCGTGCCTGCACCCCACATCACCTCACATAGCTGTATTGTCTTGGTTCATGTCATCGCAATGCATATACAGTCACTTCCAGACCTTTTCGCAGCTGTGTAATGCAGCCGTCTTTGCCGAGGTGGCGGTCAGTCCGTTAACCAAATGGTCCTTGGTAACGTCATAAATCAACAGCCTCTCTTGGAACGCTTGCCTCAAATGACAGTGATGGTAGTTCTTATTCTAGTAATCTAGTAACAATAGTCTCTCGAGTAGTTATTTAGTTGCCAATGTCCATGTGCATGCGGTGTCGGAAAATGATACATCATTTCCCCTCAAGATAGCTCCCAATAGTAAAATATGTGCTCTTCCAACCCTGTTCCAGCCTGTGTCACAGGAGCTTGAGCCTTGCTGATGGCTAAGGCTTTTCATTTCGGTGAGTATCACGCGATTGATGCCATCAACTGTGCCGGATATTGAGCGATTTCTTAGGTCGGCAGGGTACCTAGACCGGCGAAAACAAGCTTTGCTCACGGCTGTTGGCATGAAACTCAAGCGTCAATGTTGGTATGCTATCCTGGATGTCTGTTTCCGACTATCTTGCAAACAATGCTGGATGGCGAAACCCCCGCTCATATCTGCCTTCCTACCTGCCTTCTTACTTGACACATGAAGACACAGGCACGTAGGCGAGCTCACAGGCAGAAGTCCTGCCAAAGTAAGGAAAGTGTACTGCGAGAGCTGAGACTGTGTAGCAGTGGAGGCCTTTTATAGGCTTACAACGATTCTGTCAAAAAGGTAATGGCATGGCAAAGGTGCTTGCGATGAAACCTTCTGATGTGCTCGTCAGCTGTGTCCGTACCTGGCAATGACTGTGCTATGGTATTGCAGCGTGCAACACGTGAACTCCTGAGCTGGCGGGTTTAGATCAGTCAGTAATCGGTGCACTCCTAACGCAAGGGGACATTAGATGTGCTAAGCGAATGCTCATGTGAATGCATTAGTGTTGTATAGCGACACATCGTCGTCAGGCAAGCGCTTGCATTGGATGAAGAGACATACTCTCCCTGATCTTGACTTTCTCGTCCACCTTGATGGGCACGGGGTTGGAGGAGCGCTTGTTCTTGATAGAGGCCCTCCCATACTGGGGATCCTCATTTGCAATGAACTCAAGAACCAACTCCTTCCCAGACTTGAGGTCGAGCTTCGTCTCGAGGAGGCGGGCTGCAAACACACCGCAGGTATGAAACGAGCACTTTCAAGAGCAAGAGCAATGTCCATGTAGATGCGGTAGTAGCATCAAGAATGATGGTGCGTCTCTCATCAGGGAACTCAGCATCGGCCTATGTAGGGGCAATGCTATCATGTACGGGCGTTCTCTTCAAGTTTTAGCTCGTGCGAGCGGTCATGCGTTTATGACAGGCTTGCTTGTTCCGACCGCTGACGTTCAATGAGCTGTATCACTTTGACTGTGATGTCTTTGTTGCTTGTTGATTATTTCCTGCCATTACGTATATGATGTAATGATGATGCATCTTTTTACAACACCAACGCATCCACATAATGCAGTAGTACCAAGTTTTAGTGACAATGTAGTGTTGTATGGAGATACATTGTCATGAAGAGCCGAAAGATCAGTCACAAGCTGAGCTGCAAATGAGCAGAAAGCATATTTTGGCTGGACAACGTGACTGATGCAAGAGAGTTGATCATTGGTTTTCCAGACGATGGTACACACGAGCAAAAAGGAAGCAATGTAATCGGCAGCATCTTGCGCTTGTGCGTCTTCGTGTAGCCAATCCAGATCTGTCTTTGTGTATTCGCAGGACGGCATACAGCAATACATGGAGTTGCCAGTGTAGATGTGGATGCGGTGTGTTGTTGACACTTACCATACAACCGCAAAAGTGCCCCAAATGATAATTGCTATATAATTGCTATATATTTCCCTGAGCTTCTTTGGTGTACAATGCAAGTTAACAGATTCCGTTTAGATGTTGATTGCCGTCCGAAGAGCCCCTTGACCTAGGGTGAAACCGGTCACGGTAGCTCGGCAGACTCAGCAGATTGCACTTCGTGTGATGCACGCAAAAGCGTAACGAGGACCGCAATTCGGCATCGTACAAGCCCTCAGCAGGCGCCTGAAATTTGGGGCGTGAGGGGAACTTTAAGGTCGTAGGGTACATCGTCATAACATCACATAGAAATTGGCATAGATGATGGCCGAAAATGTTGAGTCGTAGGGTAAATCATCATCATCCTACACGCGCAGACAGAAGCAACAGATCTCAAGAAGCTCTGCAACATTTTGTGCTCGTGTGCAAGTGCATCTTAATTATAGGATCATCTCTCTTAAACAAAGACCAAAGCAACGTACTCTGCAGCATCTTGCGCTCATGCGCCAGTGCGTCTTCATGGAGACGGTCCGCCTGAGCTCGGCGGACAGCACGCTCTCCTATTGACTTTGCGGTTTGGCGGGTGACGGCCAGCCACTCATGGAAGTCCCTCCGCGCCTGCTCCTGGATAGCCACCTGCAGGCTGTTCACCGCCTTGCTGGTCAGCGTGAGCAGCGCGTGCTGCCCCGCTGACAGCTCGCTCATCTCTGACGGTAGTAGCGGGTACTGAAAGACTGCAACAAACACACACAATCGTTCTCAGCTCTATACGCACACATTGCATGCGGTGGACCAATTACGCGTTAGCTTACAACTGGACGGTAGTAGCGGGTACTGAAAGACTGCAACAACCACACATCATCGTCATGCAGCTCTGCACGCACTCATGAGCGCCTGGCTAATAACGGCAGCAATGCGGACGCGCGTCCAGGGCTGCTGGACACCGAATGGTAATCCTAACAACGAAAAGGAGTGTACTTGAGGAAACATGAGAGCCTGGCGAGTAAAGGCGACGATGGGGGCGCACGTTCGGGGTGCTGGACCCGGAGGACATCCAGAATCTGCATCGCTGGGTGGAGGGAGGAGTTCTGCACGTGTTGCACGGCTTGCATGAGGCGCTGGACGATGTGCAGGACACTGTTCACCGCCTCGCTGGCCTTCGCCACGTTGCTGCCCACCTGTGTTGCCGTGTGGAGCTCCTGCACCTTGCTCAGAAGCTTCTTGCCCTCCACCTGTAACTCACCAGCGGTCAGACCTCAAGGGCCGAAACCTTTTGTTTCCAGTGACCATCACTTGCTTCATGTCATCAACTGTGCCGAATATTCTTCAAGCAGCAGGGTACTTAGAGCGATGAAAACCAAAGTTATAGCGGGGTCGATGGCGATTCACCCCACAGAAATGCATTCAACACCGCAGCAAGTAACGAACACACACGATGCATCGACGATGATGTCGCTTAGCTTGCTTGAGTTGCATTGAAACTCGTTTGAACTTTATATGGCATTGCTCTCTAAGGAAGGTGGTTTTGGCTCTGCTTTCCAACGCCTCCATGCAAGAGTCTGTTCGTGCGCACCTGCATTTCTTTGTTGCTGCTGTTGAGCATCGCCTCCATGGTGTCTGCTTGTTTGCCGATGTCCGAAAGGGACTTGACCGAGATATTCATCTGCAGCGCAGCGCTCTCACCAGTCATTCGTCAGAATGGTGTTGACCCCCATGTTTGCCCCCGAACATTTTCAGGCGCGCGAACCGCACATAACGGGTCTGGCGACACGCTGCTCCCCCAGATGAATGTCTCTGCTCAATACACGGGGTTAAGAGTTGGCAAAAGGTACAAATCAAGCCTAATCATCAGCAAAACAAATTGACGCGGCACATGCTGTGCACACTCTCCTATGAGCGTTGGGGACAATATCTGCAGAGATCACTTGTGCATACACACAAAATAGAAGCCCCGCGGATGAAATTGAGAATCCTCACTTCTTTCATCACACAAAACCCTTGTCCAAATGGATGTCAGCGATAAAATTACCCAACATCCAAAAGAATAGACAACATATTGAGGGAAAATGCAACAATTTAATTATTACGCACATGAATTTGCCCGAAAATAGGCATACATGCAAATGTCCAGAAGATAAGCATATATGCGGCATGAAGGCCCTCACAGATGACTGAGCCTCTCTGCGTTCCCCCAAACTTACCTAAAAGCTCATTGCATGTGGATCAGAAAACGCCAACAGGGCCGAACAGAAGCGTGGTTGGCTGCTGATTTGTTGGATCAGCATCTACCCATTTTCCATAATGAATATCAGCATTTCTGGTACCAGACGTACGCTTTCCTGCATGCTGCTTCCCCAAGCATACCCGTTGGGTCCCCTGCAAATCCATCCCTGCCATCCCCGGTTATCCCTGAAAACTCCCATGCCCCGGAGCCTCACCTGAGATGCGTTTTTCCTGCACCAACTGCTGATGACAGCGCCCTCCTGCTGCATCACCTGCTTTAGGGCGCGCTGGGCTGCGATCAAGCTAGCATTGCTTTTACGCGCAGTGCTGTTGGGGTCGACATGCTGCTCAAACGCCTGCCCAGGGGTGGGCTGCTGCGAGGCAGCTGCTGTGTTCTCAAACACGAAACGAACCTGCACCGCGGTGTCTCTTTTCACTGCTCTAGGTACCCTGCTGAAGCCAGAAACTCAATAAATACTTGGCATACATTCATATATGCGCAGAAGTACAAAGCCTTGACCCGCAGGACGGGCACGAGGGCTTGCACGATAAGAGTATGTGGGCAGCGAAACCACGGACGCAACCAAGCATGTGCGGCCTAAACTCATTTGTACATGGGTACGCTCGCTACTGACCTCAGTCTTGCAGTGATCAAGCATTAATCGTGCCGTATCCTGAACTTTGCACACTTACAGCTTGCACTAACCTCCTGCACGGAATGCACTTCCTGGGATCCGCGCGAGTTGGAGGACAACCTAGAGGCACAAAAGTACTAGATGAAATTACATCCTCACTAATAGTGATGATCATGTAATCTAGTTCTCTCGTACATACCGCGAATTCTTGGAGAGAGGCCGTTACCTAGTTACTAGATCGCATTACCACCACTAGAGGCACGAGATTACAGAATTATTCTGATTTCTTGAGGCTCTACCAGGCATCCCAAGGAACACCATTACAACGCAGTGAAGGTGCTCATTTGGACCACCTCCGCTCCACACCGATGGTGCCGAGAATTTGTCTGCAGCTATGGGCTTGTGCCAGCTGGCACAGGTCATGAATACCATTGAGGGCAGTTGCTCGATTTGCACGAGTTTGCGGACAAGCGCTTCGCCAGAGAGTGTGATTCGCAAGCCTTGATCTTCAAAAGTGCACAAATTTCTGGGACGAGAAGGGGGTCGAACTCAAGCTGGTGGGAACGCACCAGAGGCATGAGGTCGTTGTTCTCCATGGTCGACTCAACGAGCTGGAGGAGCTCCTCGTGACGCTCTTCCTGAGTCATGTTCTTGAGGCCAGGTCTCGGACCCGCTCGAGGCCGCATATTGGCCATGGCCTTCTTCATCTTGGTATGGAACATGCTGCGCCTCCCACTCTTTGTCCCAAACTCGTTGCCCGGGCTCATAGGTGTGCCGGGCCCTGAGTAGACTTCTGGTGGCCCTAGCAAAAAGATCATCGGCGTCAGCAGCAGTGCTTCGCCAGACCATCTGATTTTTCAGGTCCAGATACCCCAAAACACTTGAATTTCTGGGACTAAAATGAGATTCGAAACTCATTCTGGCAAAAGCACTGGTCAGCAGTTGAACGACAACAGGGATGTCCTTTTCTGATAGGCGCTTCTAGCAATGACACTGGGAACCATATTAGGTTACGAAACAGGACACGGTATTGGGGATGATATTGAGAATAGTGCAAACGCGGTAATGTTGTAAGTCAGTACATCCGAGTACATCACACACTCAGAAACGGCATTGAGGAACCGTATTGACGCCAGCAATCGCACCATCAGGTTGCTCACGCATGCTCGGAAGCTTCTTCACCACGCCCCTGTTGTCACGGCTGCTCTCTCCACCCGGACCACCCTCCCCCGACGCCCCGGCCCGCAAGCTCTTCTGCAAACTCCCATTCGGCCCAAATTTATCCTTCACGGCCCCCCACTTCGACGCCAGCATCCGCGAGAGCGGCTGGTCTTCACCGTTGCTGTTCTGAGAGACTTTGATGCTCTTCAGGTTGTGCCGAAGCGTCCCCCAGGTGGCTCGGCTGGCGCTGGGAGCATCCCCGGGGTCCTGCCCCCCCCTGAGGCTGCGCTGCCGGATGGCTGGGTGGCCTGGGCCTCCTGAGGGGGGGGGCGAGAGGGCCTGTTTGCGGCGCTGTAGGTGCGTTGGTACTCTCGGGCGTCCTCCGGGGGCTGTGAGGGCCCTGCGCTGGAGTCCATCGCACGACGTGACGATCACACCCAGTCAATAGTTCCTGCAGCGTGACTTCACAATGACTTCACAATGTCAGTGATCCTTTGGAATGAGAAGAACCACATCCCCGTTGTATGTGTACTTTTGGTGGAGGTCATATTTGATGCTGATGGGCGCTGTTCGTTGCATGGCATGTATGGACAGTGCTTGGCAAGGCAGCACAAGATATCATGAGATGAAGTTTCATATCATGCCGGTGGCTAGGAGTGCTGTGCGGTTTAATTGTATGTAGGAGCCTCGTTTACACATCTGGCTACGCCTGCCTCGCGTGATGGTAATTGAGCGATGGAGAAATACCACCGATTCTCCACTTGGGAATTCGGTGTCTCCTGGGGATGCCCAGGTAGTAAGTTCTTGGAGCTTCTATGTCCATGCAACGCGGTAGTGTTGTGAAGAGATGCAACATGATCATCTGTGAACGCAGATCATTTGTGGTAAAATGTCGTTGAGCATGGTATGGCGTGTGAACCAGCTGGGATCGGCATGGTCACCCGATCTGGGGAGAATGCAACTTTGCAGCATTGTTGCGTCATCACAAGCTTGACAACCCAGTTTGATTGGTGCGGGTAAAAGAGTTCATGCATGTTAATCATGACCACATACGACTGGGCTGGCTTTTCAGCCGGGAGGAACTTATCGCAAGGCTTGCATCCAGGATGGTTTGATGGTGGCAATCAAATGCATGTCCCAACGTAGACCATGCATCGTGTGAATAGAATCGCCGGGTCCTACTGAGTGGCCAGTATTGCGTACGTCCAGTGCACATTCATAGCACAGGTAGTTGGTCATTGCAAGAAGCTTGCAGGAGTTCACTAGTTAGCAAGAACCATGTGTCACATCGGGACTCCTGATGGTGCCGGAACACATGGGAACGCAAGGCATACAATCATCAACATCTCAAGAGAGAGTATGTAGCGTCTTGCGTAGCCCAGGCCAAGCCGTGGGTCCAACAGCAATTGCAAGGACCCTACTAGGGTGCAGTTCGTTGTGCCATGCAAGCACGGTAACACCTTGAAGCTCAAGGCTGCGTGCGTAAACTTCAAACTTGTCGTCTTCAATTTATCAACGGTTAGCTCTCATCAACCTCTCACAATTACGAAATGCACTGCTTGCGGATGACCTCACCGTGCTCAAGAAAGTCCCTCGAATGCGCAAGGTACAATACTATCGTAGATCGAACAAGACTTTAACCCTCACTGCTGATACTCTGGCCCCAGATCGTGATGGGTGATGCCATGCGTAGAGTTGCATGCCCAGGCCAGTACTGATGATCGGTTGCGGGGAAACCAGGAAGACTTGAATCCATCTAGTAAATCAAATTTGAACAATAGCACGAGCATAACGAGGTGGTGGCCATCTCTATGTTTAAGTCGCTCGTCGTTGCCAGGGTTTGTTCAGGGCAAGAAGCACACCTCGTGACCAGCTTACCACAGCAGTAATTCGACAGACAGGCAGAACAACATTGTATGATATGCTAACGCGACGTCAACGAGCTTGCTGGAGAACGACCCTTGAACAATCCTTGTCCTAATGGCAGTGACTGTCAACTCGATGCTACCAGTACCTCGCGAATGCCGCCCAAATAACGTACAGGTCGATGCAAATAGTGCATGCTGCCACACCCAGCGTACGTTAACGAACTCAGGCGCAGAAGCACGCCGACGAGCACACGCTTGTCGACACTTGTCACATGAACTCTTCCAGCTAGAAGGTAATGCCGTAGACCATGTCAACACACATCTGAAGCCATGATCATAACAGGCATTTAACAGCAAACGGGGTGTTGCACTTGCAGTGATGGCCAGTGTCAAATGTGAAAGTGGTCATGAGACAGATTTCCGGCATGGTTTCGTGTCATTGTTGGCGTCACGGGGATCAGCGAGGCTGACAACCATCTTGCTCCATGTCGTGAGTTTAGAAGAGAGGAACAGGCTGCTAGTTTTCACAGCAACCCATCCATATTGTTTGCCTCGCACCGCAATTTCCTCATGGAACGGCATGCACGAAAGGCAGTATCGAGCTCAGGATCCTGGGGCGGGGACTCTGCACTTGCAATGCAAAACCAACGATGCGCCCTTGACCCTCCGTGCTCAACTGGATTGACATCACGTAGTTTCCACACTTCTATCAGTGAATAACTATAATGCGCCAACCGAAACGAGTTGCGCACACGTCCTCCGGATGAAACATGCATATGCTGGAGGACGACCATGCTATGGTTCGCAAGTACCTGAGTGAGTTGATGACGTTGCGCCGCAGCATGATCACAGACATTTGGCACCAGGTTGCCGATCGCGGGGTCTGTGGAACCGGCACTGTGCGCGCTGGGACATTCATCAAGCCACCGTGACCCCGACGGAGGCACATGGAGATATTGTTTGTCTTTTCGAACGAGGTCCATCTTCAATGCCTCTGCAATGCATCCCGCGGCACACTCCTGAGTGCAAGCCGTGCGTACAGTGGGAGGGGCCGGATGAAGGGTACACAGTGCCGGAGGACCGACCTCAACTGTCACTCCTTGCAATCCGCTTTCACACGAGATGTTTGGATGTATGGGCAAGCTGGCCATGTAGTCAGTCCATAACTAGCAAGTTGTGGCGTGCTCTGGATGGTTGATGTTGCCATACTGGTAGATTCGTTACCAAGAAGCCATGGCCACACGAACTCTAACATCAATCCGCGTGAAGGCGACGCTGTGATGTAAGGCACACCCAGTGTCTTGCCTCGGGACAGTCAGGCTCACCCAAAAAGCACTGCTCCCACAACCGCTTCCATGGCATGATTGTGTATTGCAAGATCGTTATTGAGGTTTTTCACTGTCTGCTGTGGTGTTCTGCCCTGAAGAGGCAAAACACAATTCAACCAGTTACCATGCATTTCACACAGTCCATTGCAGTTTCTCACGCCATTCTCTTCCCACAATGTACCCCACACACATCGCGCCCGTCCCCCATGCCAGCGGTGAGCCCCAAAGCGCCCTGCCGATGCCACTGCAGCGCCGCGCCCAGGCCCCCTCAGCCCCCTCGGCACCGAGCACCGCTCGCTGCGCGTTCAATGCGCATCCAGATGCCGCCGTCATGCCTTCGCAACTCCCGGCTGTGCCAGCCCCGGCTCAAATGCCGCGGCCGCCCCCCCGCCGCCGCCCGCGCCGATGCCGATCAATGCGCTGCCCACGCCAATTGCTGCCGGCCCCAGTGCTGGAACGTCCGTCAGGCAGCAACAGCGCCGCGCGTCACCAGCGCCATTGACGCGCGGACGTGGCCGACCGCCGAGCACACCGGCCGCACGCTCACGCACAGGCGCCTTGCGCGCCGTCAACCACCAAACGTCAGCCCGCCGCCCTACCGCGCGTATCATAATTCCGCAAACAGTGCCGACGGCCGTCCGCACGCAGTGGAGCCGCACCTTTGCGTGCGCAGTCAGGAACGTCAACGACAATGTCGAGCGCGCTGACGACTCTCGCTCGTCCGTGGAGGTCTGCGCTGCTTTGGATGTCCTCGCGGACCTTACGCGACGTGCGCTGGCGGACAGCCGCGGGTCACACGGGCGCAATCGGCGCGCACTGGCCCGCATGGCACGCATACAGACGGGCGAAGCCCTTGAGGACGAGGACGATGACGAGGTCACGGATGAGCGAGAGGTGGCTATCCCGCGTGTTCGGCGCCGCAAGCTGTCAGCCGAACAAATCATGGCGTTGCGTATGGAACGCATGCTCGCACTCGGCAGTGTGACTCGCGCCGCACGCGTGCTGGCGTCAGCGCCCCTGGCTGATACCCGTCTGCCTGAGGTCATCGCGGCCCTGTGCGAGAAACATCCATTCGCTGAGCCCCCGGCCCCGCTGGAGGACAACACTCCGCCGCTTCGCGTTGACGAGGACACTTTCAAGCGCGCTCTGGAGCGACTCGAGGCCAAACGCGGCTCGGCAGGTGGGCCCACCGGCATGACGTACGAGCACGTGCTAGCTGCGGTGAAAGGCTCATCCGAGGCCTTCAATGCCACCCTCAAATTCATCAACCACATGCTTGCGGGCAAACTCCCGCGCCATCCGTCGCTGCTAGACTCGTCCCTCGTGGGCTTGCAAAAGCCCGACGGTGGGGCAAGGCCCATTGCGATAGGAGAAGTGCTATACCGCCTCGCAGACTTATGCGCAATGACCGCGTGCGAGAAACTTGGTCGTTCACTTGCGCCTCTCCAGCTCGCGGTGGGCGTTTCTAGAGGAGTAGAGGCTTGCGCACGCCGTCCGCTCAGCGCTAGCGTCCGACTCCGAGGCGATTACTGACCGTTGACATGGCAAACGCCTTCAATACAGTGGACCGGTCGGCGCTCTTCAAGGCGGTACAGAAACACGTGCCCTCGTTGTTGGCGTACGTTCAGTGGTCGTACGGCGCCCCTACAAACCTGCATGTTATTGGAGCGCAGGCGGACACTCCTCCGATTCAGTCATGCATGGGGGTGCGCCAAGGCGACACATTGGCCATGCTGCTCTTTGCCCTTGTGCTGCAACCGATCCTGGAGCGCACCTCAGCAGCGGCGCCCACCGTCGCCACAATGGCGATCGCCGACGACATCAGCCTGGTTGGCAAAGTGGACGCGCTGCGTGCCGCGTTTCTCGCGCTCACAGGGGCGCAAGGGGTTGCGAGCGTTGGCTTGCGCGTGCAGCCGCTCAAGTGCGCTCTCACCGCGGGCCCCTTGCCGGCAATTGCGGCGCTGGCGGCAGACCTGGCATCATGCATTGCCCGGAGGGAATCACGGTATGCGGCACGCCGATCGGCACGGACAGGTACGAGGCAGCGACCCTGGACGCCCGCGCGGACTCCGTTATCGCACAGATTCACAAACTCAGGGCCTTGCCGGTCAGTCTTCAGGCACACTTTGCCTTGCTCCGATCCTCCCTGTCCCTTCGTATGGCGCACCTCATGCGCACGGTGCCGTGGGGCTCCCTGCAACACAGCGTTGCGCGAGTGGAGGAAGCCATTACAGCGGCCGCTGTTGCGCTTTTTCAGGT
Organism: Nuphar pumila; assembly: GCF_984573655.1. Classification (NCBI taxonomy): domain Eukaryota; kingdom Viridiplantae; phylum Streptophyta; class Magnoliopsida; order Nymphaeales; family Nymphaeaceae; genus Nuphar; species Nuphar pumila. The sequence continues at coordinate 18,655 of NW_028323764.1, read as the reverse complement.
GCCTGTAACTGGAGCGCGGTCGGTGAGTGCGATTCAACAGCTCAAACTCCCCTTGCGGCACGGCGGATTTGGGCTGCGCGACGCAACGTCGCTTGTCGCAGACGCGGCGCTGGTGGCGGGGGCCTCCAAAGCGCAAGCGGTTATGAAGGAAGGCCCGGATGCATGCAAGCCTTTCTCGAGTGTGACAAGGCCGGGGTTGTTGACCGCTTGGCAACGTGTCTTTGATGATGCATCCGAGGCATGCAAATGGGACCAGAGCGCGCGTGACCTGCCAACCGAGTTTGTTGAAGCGGAGCTGCCCGGGGTTCAGAAGTCCGTGTCACGCCTCGTTGGCGATCGCTTGGGCGCGGCCTTCCTCGAAGCTTGTGACACTACCACCGCAGATATTCGGCGCGCGGCGGCGCGTATCCGCAGCGCGTCCTGTGGACCTGCATCTGCATGGCTGACTGCGCTGCCCACCGCGCCCACTTTGCGCCTTAGCAATGGAGAATTCTTTGCAGCGGGGCGTCACCTGCTCGGTCTAGGGGTGACAACGGCGGTGGATGTTCCGCCTTGCCACTGCACCGCCGGCGACTCCATGACGCCGGACCACGCTCTCTCGTGCAACCGCAATGCAGGTGAGGCATCGATGCGCCAGAACTACTGGGTTTCGGCCTGGCGCCATGCTATCCACCGTGCGGGCTGCGCGTCTAGCGTGGAACCGCAATACAGCAGCCTTGCAGCTGCGGGGGCGCAGGGGGCTGCTGGTCTTTGTCGCTGGGATATTTTGACTGTCTGGCCTGACGGCCGCGTCCGCGTCATGGACTGCGTTGTTACGCACCCGGTGGCCGCGTCGTTTGTTCGCGATGCCGCAGAGGTTGCCGGATCCGCGGCAGCAAAGGCGGAGCTGCGGAAGCAACGAGCCTTCGAGGAGTTTGGGGAGGGCTCCGCTTACGACTTCATCCCACTCGCCGTGGAGTCGTTTGGCCGCATGGGCTCCGCCGCCTCGCGTTTCCTTTCGGAGCTTGGCGACTTGGCGGCAGGGGGGGGGAACCGGGTGTCCAAGGCTGCCTTCGTACGTGGCGTCGTCGGGAGCTCAGCTGTGCTTTGTGCAAGGGCAACGCGCGCATGTACTACAAGTCCCTCTCTCGTATCGCCGTGAACGTCGGCTCGGACTTCCATGCAGGGTGTGATGCACCGCAGGAAGATCCCGGCGTGGCTTAGGTTCCTGGTTTTCTTGTGTGTTTTGTCTTTGTTTGTGTCATTGTTTTCAGTGTGAGTTTCTGTGTTTTTTCCTGTTTTGCCAGCCCTGTCGCTTGTAACAACCCACACACAATGTTCCCACATGTACACACAGCATCACGTCCAACGCAGGTTGAGTGGCGGAACGTGTCTTTACATGAATTGCGGATGTGATGCTCCGTCACGGCAAGATCAACAATGAAGATGGGCAGCTCTTGTGTCGGCAGACTCGTCGCTTTGGCCCAGAGGATTCCAGGTGTGCTCAGCAACCTGTTTGCATGCGAGGCCAAACAATAATTTACACTCACCGACCAGTTCTGGAAAGGACGCGCAGAATCCCACCAATGCATTGAAAGCGGATGGTCAAGACTATGGCAAAAGCAATCGCACATGCTGATCTTCCGTCCTCACTGCCCAGGTCGGGCCGGCCTGAAATACAAACTAAAACAAATGAGCAGATGGCTCCACGCCGTGCAACAACAGCACACCAGTGCAACGCGTGTCGGAGCACCCATGGCTGGCAAACCTTGACGGTCATCAAGGTCACCCAATCTTGCAGTCGGTAACGTCGTAGTTGATATTTCGTTGTTGATCTCCACAGCTGCCACTCCACCTTAGACATCTTGGGCGGGTCTCCTAAGCATATTCCCCCCACTCTGACGTCGTCGGAGTCTACAGCTGCCAGGCCCCCCTTCAGGTGTCGGTCTCCACAGCTTGCCACTCAAGAGTCATGTGCACATCACCTTGCTCAGCCTCTTGCAGCGGAAAAGCATCCTTCAAGCGACCGGCCTTGACCACATCCTTCACAGCAATCCTCACCTTGCCGAGCATCTTGTCGTCCTTGGTGAACGGCTTGAGAATGCTCGACACCTCCAGCATACCCGGCTTGTCGAAGACCGTGACCGTCAGCATGCTCGTCGCGCTGATGAACACAAAGTCAAACTTCTGACGGAACCGAGGCGAAGTCTCGTTCATGACGAGCTCCGTTTTGCGCACATCGGGCTGAGTCACCTCTGGATCCGTGAGCTTGAGCTCCACATAAGAGTCGCACGACCCTCCCACGATCGGAAGGTCCGTGCAGCGAGTGAGGACGACAGTCAGCACACCCTTCATGTCGTTGTTGACCTTGCGGGGAGCGCTTCGAGCCTGCATCTCACGCACGTGTTTGACTCAGTTTGGACAATGCTTCATTGTAATGGGCATCAACAGCATTTGTACCCCGATTATTCAGAGATATGGACGCACGAATCATTACATCACATAGATAATGGCAGAAAATAGTCAACAAGCAACAAAGACAGCACATTCGAAGTGATACAGTTCATGGAATGTCAGCGGTTGGAACAAGGAAGCCTGTCATAAACGCGTGGCCGCTCGCACGACGCATGAATCACAATCATCAGTGTGATTCATACGTTCACGTTCCTTAAAAATGCACAAGTGGGGGTTGCAACACGATACAGGGGACGCACGGCAGCCTGCTTCGGGCACAGTCATGAAAGAAAACTCTGATGGATGACATTGTGAGATGCTCCAGGCTTACATCATGTCGCGTGTACGCATGCTTTGAGGCACTACATAAGGAGCCATAGATCCTGCCGCATTTATAATATTTAGGACATTTTGCATGAGCATCGCACATGTGCGACGCCGGCAACCAACGCCTGTTTCAGCAGCATCAAGTCAATGAATGCAACAGTCTCCCATACTCTTTTTCTAATAGCAAAAGAGGTGGAGAAGGTCTATGATGATGATGATGATGTATCGTGCAGGCTTGCTTGTTCCGACCGCTGACGTTCAATGACTTGTATCACTTCGAATGTGCTGTCGTCGTTTCTTGTTGTCCTTTTCCTGCCGTTATCTATGTGGTGTAATGATATATCGTAAGGCTTGTTCGTTCCGACCGCTGACGTTCATAAGCTGTAGCACTTTTTCAAATCCGCGGACTTGGTCACTTGTTGATTTACTGCCAGTATCATGTGACACTACAAAGTTGTATGGTTTCATAAATAATAATTCATAAATAATAATAAGACCACCACATCCATGGAAATTAGCAACGACAAGTACTGGAGGCCACTTCTAGCTTGTCATTTGATCGTATCCCGATCAAAACCCGCGCCATGATGATCCAAACCTTCATCTACAGCTCAGTTCTGTTTGGTAGTGAGGTCTGGTCAACATCACAAGTCAATAGACGCTGCTTTGACGTCGTCGCAAAGGAGGCGATGCGAGCAGTGATGGGATTGCAGTGCGCAGAAGTTGCCTCAGAAGTCTTGTTCACAGACTTGGGCCTACTGCCCCCCTCGCTTCTAATGGATGCCTCTAAACAATGCTATGACAAGCATTTGTCCACTTTACAAGGAACTCGATGGTGTAAACTGGCAAAAGCAAGTCGTTTTCCCGGGCATAGAGCAGTCGGACGCCCAAGGGCAGGGGCCAATTGGCAAGGAGAGGTGCAGAAATTTTCAGCGGACATTTGCCACGACCTGAATATTTCTGACATCTTCAAGGCCCCTAAAAAACAGCAGGTCGATAGGCGTATCTCCTCCAGATCCCAAGGGAGAGTGCGTACAGTGAATATGCCAGTGCTGGGAGCAGAGGCGTTGCCTACTGATGAGGTTGATAGGCAACACCTCCTCGAAAATATCTGGAGTTGGTACCTAATTCGGGAGAAAGCCAGATATGTTGCATCGCCGCACTCTGCAGTGCCATGGAAGTGGATGTGCATCGGTGAACAACCACGCAGTCTTGCACCATATCTGTCAAGTTTGCCCTCTGTTCGGGCTCGTACTATCATGAGCGCTAGGAGTGGTAAGCTGTTTGCCCTACGAATGCCGACTTCAAAATCAAACTTACGAGTTTGTGGATCCCTTACAGTATCACTGCGACGACTGCGATGAGCATTTGGGGGATGCTCACACAGGCTGTGTTCATTGTACTGTGGATTGTCCCATCTTGTGGCCTAAAATAGACCATTTTCTTGAAACGGTTGGAGATCTTGGATTACAAGGTGGGAATTTGGCAACAAAATTGGAATCTCTGTTGGGAGTTGATCTCCTGACAAAGATTCTGAGTGTGGGTTGCGACGACCTCCCAAAGGAATTGACGGGTCGTTTTTGGTCAGCTGTGGCTGATCTCCTTTCTTGCAGGGTACAAGACGAAGACGAAGAAGACGAAAAAGGTCAGGTTATGGTAAGTCAGGCTGGTCCAGGTACGCTTGCCTCAGGTGGTGGTAATGATAATACGGATTCCCAAGTAAATCTTGGAGTTGCCAATATCCATGTGGATGCGGTAGTGTTGTAACAAGATACATCATCATCATCACAAGTACTATAAGCGAGATATATCTTGGCGATGGAAGGGGGGAGGGGCGCGCCTGTTGAGCCTCCAAGGCCGCAGCAGGGTTGTCGGCGTCGGCCATGACATCATCCGGGCGGAAGAACGGCACGTACTTGAGGTTGAGGAACAGCTGGCCCATGCTCGTGCCGGCTTTTGGCGCCGACGAAAAGCTCATCATCCGCGACACGTGGGAAATGCTGAGGGCACCTACAATCCAGACACCGATGTCTGTTTGTGATGATGACGACATAAATGATGATGATTTAAGCAGCAGCACGGAATCAGCTGTAGCGGACAAAGTATCAATCCGCTGACCCCAATGGCTACGCCTTCAGCCTGCTGTCGCACGAGACGTTCGGCCGCAAAGCCGGCGATGGAGCTGCTCAATACCCTGGCGACCACAGCGAGTGCTGGGGGCGACGTTATCAAGGATCGATTTGTCACCAATGGGCTACGGGAACTCAGCATCGGCCTACGTAGGGGCATGCTATCATGTACCGGCGTTCTCTTCAAAATTTAGCTCATGCGAGCGGCCGCGCGTTCATGACACCCTTGCTTGTTCCAACCGCTGACGTTCAATGAGCTGTATCAATTCGAATGTGCTGTGTGTGTTGCTTGTTGACTGTTTCCTGCCATAATCTATGTGATGTAATGATGGCATAAGTGCATGGATACAACGTTCTCTTCGGTCTGAACTGTAGCTTTTGCTCTGATCTTTGTGATGTAACCATGACGCAACTTCATGCATCTACTCTATGTATCTACCAGGCTCTGCCTCGCCTCAACATGCCCAGTCAGAGTTTGGTTGTTCAGTCAATACGTATCATACGTATCATAAACTACTCACACATGAATCACAGCCAGGTGAGTCCCCTTCTCCACTGTCATCTGCTCTTAGCAAATAAATAATGGAACTTTACATACACAAGGCCTCGACCGGTCTCAGCTCTCGCAGTATACTTTCATTTAGTTTGGTTGGACTACGCCTGTGCTTGTGACTGCGTGAGCCTGTGAGCTCGTCTTTCGAACACATCTGACTGTCTTGATTCTGAATGCTGACTTTCTGTTATGCGCATAGGCATCTCGCATTGTGCCGCTCATTCGTGAGGCGGAAAGAGATAATACTTTCGCATCCACATCGACAATTACTTAAAAAGACCTGCTTAGAAAGCCAGTAATTCTGTCCTGACATATAGGCTGCATTATGCGTATACGTATATATGTGGAAAGGAGTTCACAGCTGCCTGAATGCGCCCCTGACATCCCCATACCCTCCCAGCTCATCCCCGTGGTTCGATCATACCGCCTGGGTTGATATCCCTCTCAACCACGGATGGCTATACTTTCACACTGAACCTTGCGCGATGTAGGAGCAAGCACTGCCACAGAACATAACACATGAAGCCTGTACAAAAATGTATGTCTGGTGCCTAGATTCTTGGTTCCTCTTCACCAAGTGTTGAAGTGCTGATCCCATAAATAGGCATACCATTCCAGGCAGCTTTCTGTACAGCTGAAAGACTTCAGTTTTAATAACAATCGGTAGCCTAGACAACAACTGGTCATCCAACGCAACATGACAGGCTCTGAGGGTACCTCGAAACACCGAAAACCACGAAATATTCCGTATATTTTTCGGGTCGAGAAGAAAAGAGACACGAGATTTTTGGAAAGGCAACGCAGGGCCAACTGACCAGTTGCTATCCAGACTAAGCCCGAGTAAAGGAGCACCTGTCTTGGGGGCTGGTGGCTGCAGCTGCACAACGACGTCTTCGTCATTCAGTGGCTGCTTGACAAATTGGAACTGTGAGTTTGGAGAGTCGTCCAGCAGCAGGTGGTACTCGCACATGAGGTCGGGAGCTGCCAGCAGATCGTAGTCAAAGACCTCGATAAGAACTTCGTGGCCCTCGCCCACTTCATCCAGCAACAGCTACACAACGCAGTCCGGATCAAGAAGCCATGATCAAGAAGCCATAAGGTAAGGAAATTATGTTGGGCTATGATCAAGCAGCTAGGATAAAGAGGCTATAATGCAGCGGCTACGATCACGAGGATGCTTGTTGAAACAGAAACTAGACGTGGTCCTTGATTATTTAGGCTACCTGTGGATGCCCTCGATGCTGCGCTGCATTGTGCGTCAAATGCTCCGATTGATGTGATGATGATGATGCATCGCTGTATTGCTGCTCAATACCCTGGCGATAACAGCGAGTGCTGGGGGTGATGTTATCAAGGATGGATTTGTCACCAATGCGCTACGGGAACTCAGCATTGGCTTATGTAGGGGCAATGCTATCATGTACCGGCGTTCTCTTCAAGTTTTAGCTCGTGCCAGCGGCCGCGCGTTTATGACAGGCTTGCTTGTTCCGACCGCTGACGTTCAATGAGCTGTATCGCTTCGCATGTGCTGTCGTTGTTTCGTGTTGTCTATTTCTTGCCATTATCTATGTCATGTAATGATGATGTATCGTTTTACAACACTAACGCATCCACATGGACATTGCCAACTCCATGAACCACTTGAGAATCAGCACTGCCATGACCGTTACCTGCAGCAGGCGTACCTGGACCAGGCTGACTTTCCATAGCCTGACCTGAGACGTCTGCTACTTCATTGAGGTGCCTACGATAAGTTATAAGTGCATTCCTGGACCGAATTTTACATGCTCATTGGGGCATTCCTCGATGTTGAAGAACAAGAAGGTCATGAAAATGTACAAAATGATGATTTTCGCAGTCAAGGACGAGTACCCTACCAGCCACCCTGACACTAGGCGATGACTATCCCTAGGCAACACGTGGTAGTATTATCTCGATATGTTATAACATGTGGCACGAGTACCTGTATTTCAAACCGCAGAACATGCAGCCATGGCAGGTCTTCGCCAGAGAAACAGAGGTTCAAGGGAACACACCCGCTTGGACTCGTCAAAGACAGGCTTCTTGCCAGACAGCACGCGGGTCTGGTGGTAGGGGCCCTGCTTGAGGATGGTGCCCTCGGTAGGGTGGAGCTGAATCACAGATAACCGCACATAGGGGTCGCCCTTGCCAAACAGGTCCCCAGAGCCCCTCAAATTTTCAATCCTCTTGATGTCAATCTCCAGCATTCCGCAAGGAGGCTTTGGCAAACCGGAATTGGGCATGAGGGGGATGGGGATGGTGTTGGGGTAGACACAAATGCCCTCAGTGACCTGTGCATCAACAATTCTCGTCATGCTGTTGATAGACTCACAGAAGCCCTCATCATCTGTGGACTGACTTGAATTTCATGTAACAACCCCAACAGAGAAACACACACCTTTTTATGGTCAGGGTGACCACAAACGTTTTACTTCTCACCCCTGACGGAGAGAGACACACCAGGTTGACGGCCAGGATGACAAATCAGTTTCACTTCACACGCCTGACGGGGAAACACACACCTTTTTAACGGCCAGGATGACTGTGTCATGCAGAAAGGGGAGGGACATGAGGTCCCAGTCATTGATGGCCTTGAGAATCAGGTCCACATATGGAGACGATGTCAGCGAGATGCTGATCGCTCCCAGGCAGGGCAGAGTCTCCACTAGAGGGCGGATTGTGATGCGAGCAACTGCCTTCATGGTGATGTTCTCCACCTTGATAGGGATATAGATGGAGACTGGCCCCACACGCACCCTGGCTGACACGTGAAGCTACAACAAACACACGCGAGAGTTTGTTCGATGAAGAGCACCCCACACATTCGTACATGCTGTTTCTGAAGTGTTCTCAGGGGTTTCTTTGGCCAAAAATACTCAAACTGTGCATGCATTGTGTTGAACAGCGCGTCGCAAGAATAGGGTTCAGACCCAAATGTCTGCCCCAGATAATCATGCACTTCAGGGATACAGACCCACAAAGCAGGCCGCCTGGCGAAGCACTGGTGTTAAGAGAACTGCAGGTGCCCCATCAAGGGCTCTTGAAGTACCGCACATGCTGAGGACTAGGCATTGGCAGGCTGAAAAAGGAATCAAATTGGAAGTCTCTGACACCCTCAAACCTGAATGGGTACAGTGGGGGGGGGTGAGATAAGCTGGCTTTCGTACTGGCATGGGTACAGGCTTGTATTCTCAAGGGAATTCCCCAAGGCTTTGCGTTGATGTACTGAGGTTTTGCTTGTTGCATTCGCGCACTTGGCGCATGTACACATATGGGACACCTTGGAACCCCAGCGCTCCCTGTCTGAGCAGGGAAGCGGATCAGACAAGGTGAGCAGACCTGTTTCCTGTTTGTTCAGCGCTGGATTAGAACCAGGCATATCATACCACACACCGAACCAACAGAGTAGTCCCAAGTGAGTGGTCCTTGCTCTTGACATCTTCATACCAGTCTGATAGGGAGGCATTTTCGTGACAGATTTGCCGCTGACATAATTAGCGGTATTGTTTTGAGCGGTACTTGGTTGTTTTCAGCCTAAGCCGTGGTTCTTGCTTTTAAAACTATATGATGTGATGATGCATATCCAAGTTTATAATCTGGATCCAATTTGTTCAAAGTGCATCTCCAAAAGAAAAAAAGGATGCTGCATCCGCATGGCAGAAAGATGGTGTTTGGGAGATGGCACAAGGCGGTGGCCGAAACGCACTTTCATGGACGAGCCAAAAAGGACAGGCGCTTCAAAAATGACCTCATCGTCCCGAGTGTCATAGACTTTCATCCCTCCCAGAGACAGTGGGTGTGGTCCGAGCTCAAAGACGTCGATGTCTAGCGCGTCCAGCATCGGCTGATCCCTCACGAGGTCTGCAAGGATCGGCCCCACCATCTGCGACACCTGCAATAACAACACACACACACTAATCAACCGGGCATTACACCTAAGCCCATCTTCTTGTGGGGATCGTAAGCTGTCAAGCCCAGGCATGGGAGGGACAGCAAAAGCGTTGTAGTCCCCTTGCGTGGGGCCGAAGGTTCTTGGCACTGTTATGCCAGACCCTCTGAATTCTCGGGTCCAGATGCCTGAAACATATGTACTCTGAGGACAAAAGGGGGCTCGAAGCCTGTGAAACTGGTGAAGCACTGGTTCATTGGCACATCTAACCCATGTCAACGCGGTGCGCGCCTGCGGAGAAGAAGAAGAAAGCGAGCACTAGCATGGGAAACTTCCATTGAGAATGCGATGTTTGCAGGCAGATGAGAGAGGAAATTGACTACACGATGCTGCCAATGGTGGAAACACATCGGATGATACGTAAAGCAATCGCTGATCGTGCCACGCCTCCCGACGCATTTGGATAACGGAGATAAGAGCCGAAACGTACCATTTTCTGAATTGCACGTGTGAGGCTGGGCCACAACCACGCGATGACAGAGTTCATCCAGCGGACTTGCTCGAAATCGGGCCAGGTCGTCCACTCTGGCATGTACGGTAGCATTCCTCGCACGTCAGGAGCCACAGCCAACTTCGTTGGTGGCTCCGGAACGTTCTCGTCGTGGTCGGCTTCGTGCTCGAGGTGTTTGTAATCCCTGGGCTCGGCGAGCTTGAACAGCTGCCCTCCCAGCTGCACTTGTAACAAGTTAATAAGGTTCTACACTATATAAAAACCATATTTAAGAAATCTGCAACTTGGGGCATGGGACGTCGGTCCTCGCTCGAATGACACAGATGTGTCAGGATTGGCAGTCCGCGCTGCCGCTCCGTCAAATTTACTGGCACGGGCTACACGTCAGCCGATTGCACCATTGCGCGAGATCCTTAAAATACGGGGAAAGAGTGCACGCCGGAAATTCCCGAACGCGGCTTTGGTCCTCAAAAGATGACTTAACGTGTGCGCATCAGCGTTCGGCTGTTGCGACAAAGCGTTTCCGAGAAGCGGACAATGAAGCGCGCGTCTATGCCGTCCGGGAATCGAATGCAACGTCATGCCTGTACACGGGTTTTGTGACGGCAAGGTACATCTGCAACCCTCGAAGACTACACAATATAAGCGCAGTTACATTGCTGCGCACGCGAAACACCGCGCCAGCTACCTCGACATAGAAGAATGGTGCAACAAGCGGCCTCGATGCAATATTACAATTCCCACGATACGGACATCATGCAAACGATGGGTGGCATGATGGTGCTTGCCGGGACGACAACCATTCCGATTGATACTACCGGAACTCTGCAACAGCACAACGTCAGTTGTCAAAAAATTATAGTGTCACAAACATGCCCGTGCACCTCAGGGTATACCCGCTGTGCTCGTTCGGGTAACATGGACGATACCTAACGATAATGCCTGTAACATCAGTCAAGAGGAAACCAGGTCAAGTTGAGGGCGATGCGCTCGTATTTATGAGAATGGCTATATGTCAGTGGCATCAGCCATGTAGGTATGTTTGCGCTTTGCTAGAATGGCATCATTCATGGAACCCTACCAATGCATGGGTGGACACAAGCCGCAAGATTGGGCTCCCAGAAGACGCTACGAAGCACAGATAATATAGGTTGCAAGCGCACCATGACTCCTCCAGCCATCCCCAGGCCAAGGCCCAGTACAGCTGCGACAACCATGACGTCCGAACTTGCAGCTCTACTCAATGAGTTTCGTTGCCATTGGCGATGAATCAAACAGTCATGCCGCAAAGCATAATGCACTTCGTGCTTCGTGATTGCTTCTTTACGGCTTTGCAAAAAATGCACATGCCAAGCTGGGACTCAGGTTTAGTAATATGATGTCTCGACATGACTCAGACCTTTGGGCGTTTGGGCGTTGGCCCTTGCCAAGGGCCTTGGCGAAGCCTGCAGGATAAGTGTTTCGTTTGATGACGGTTCTAAGAATTACAGAAGCGCTTTGCAAGCTCCAATCGCATGCCTGTATTTGACATTTCCACGTTCGAGGTTACAGAGCATGCTGATGTGATGCGCAGTTCTGTTCATCTTCCGAAGGCGTGCATCGGTGGCCGTGCTTGTGTGTCCAGGCATGTAATTTTTTTTAAATGCCGCGACATAGTCGTTCGTGCAGGGAAAGATGGTGCGAAAGCGGCAGATAATGCGAACATAGGTGCGGTCCTAACCCTGACTTGTTTGCGTACGATCCGATTGCTGTAGTCTTCCCACACAACATGTGACTGCACACCCCTGAAACTACGTTGATTTACTCTCAATAATTTCCCAGGCCACTTGTCCGAGCTGACAGGCGTCGCCAGGTGATTTGCTGGTGTAGGGTTTCATTTGAGAAGCAGATACGCTGGATACGTAGCCATTTGCCAAAGTGAAGCTTGTGGAACGAGAACCGTTACGTTTCTTGAGTCGCATCTCGGTCGTGCAAGAAGTGCAGGGTGAAACTGCGAAAGGCACTCCAACATTGAGTGTCATGTCTAGCCTATACATCCCTATACTGTAGGTTGTTTGTGGTACAGCAAGTATCTCGAAATAGCGTGATTGCCGGTTCAGAAAACTTGCTCGCCGGCAACGCATAGAAGGGTTTTGGGGCTCCGCTCTTGCACGAGGAGCATGCAGTCACCCTTGGCCAGAATGACGCGTTGCGCCACTAGCACTGAAGGCGACCCTAGGTAACGTGCCAATGCCAGCAGGCTAATCGCCTGCGATCGTTGACTGGCAGGGTGGGATGTTTCGACCCTCTCAATTGAGTTTGCGTATGCTTCAAGAAGGAGGGTGAATGGTTAGGGGGGCTCTCACATGCGCTCACACCTCACAACAGATGACAGTGGAAAAGGGGAGAAACCTGGTACATGCTCAAGTGTCCGTCGTCGAAGACGGCTGACAGAATCACCGACCCCAAGTGCAAATAGACATGTCCTGGCATGATGAGCGGTGGTGTTCAGGAGTACAGGCAAAGTCAGCAAGGGAGAGCCAACCATGAAAATACATGCATCGATCAGATGGACATGCACAAAGGCAGTCAACAGTGACGACGCAGAATGCCACGCAGCATTTCAATAAGCAAACTGGAATCAGCCGCTGCTGCATCAGTGGTGTGTCTTTCACGACACAATCGCACTCACATCGCAATTCCAGAGCAACTTGGAATGAAAGACTCATTTATCTCAATCTCAATGATCTCTATCGTCTCTACCATTCTGCACCATTCTGGACATTGCTACGCAGGCTTGGTGCGTCCATATTCATGTGAGTGTAGTCATGGTTGCTGCTGCAAGTCAGCGTGACGCTGTTGTAGCACTCCGCCAGACAGAGTGCTTTGCGGGTGGGGATGCCTGGAAAAACCGGAATACTGTGGGCGGAAATGGATGTCGACCCCCATTTCGGTGAAGCACTGCTTCAGTGTGTCCGCCATCATCATGCACGACATCAGCTGTGTCTGCAGCATGGCTTTTTGTTTTCACCGCCCGGGGTATTATGCAGACCTGCAAAATCATTAAATATCTGGCACAGTCGATGGCATTGTTCATGCAATATTTGCCGAAAACAACAGCCCTGGTCTGCAGGTGTCGGGCTCAAAGCAGTTTGGTATGGAGCAGAGCAATTCGGCAAGCTGATAGGCGGTCAAAAAGCAGAGAAGGAAGCTGGCACAGAAAGCAAGAGCGCGGGAGATGGGAAAGTAGCCTGGGCAGATGCCTTGGAAGCGATTCGCGGGGACTACGCAGCAAACTACTTTATCAGCGGCAAGGGGGACATGGCTGTGTACGATCCACAGTGCACATTCGCAGACCCTTTCGTTAGCTTCCAGGGCGTGGATCGCTTCAAACAAAACGTCAGCAACCTTGGCGGCTTGATGTGCGCCCCTCGCCCTGTGCTCACCCGCATAAGTAGACGTGCTGAGGAATACGACCCTGGGCTGCTGAGGAGCACGGCCCTTTGCTCTCAATAATAACGCCGTTTGCTGCTGGATTTGGGATTGCCTCTTTGATGCGAGCAAATTGCGACCATATTTGGGGGCTTTGACAGTGCTTTGCCAGAATGGGTCCCAACCCCCATTTTCATCCCCAAACTCATGCGTTTCTGTAGATTATTTTTACGCAATCTACTGAAGCTGGGGCAACGGGTGTTTGGTGTCATGGAAGCCTGGGGATTGTAAGACTGGCCTCATAACACCCCAAGCATTCCAGAGAATGTGTGGGGCCAGGTCCCTCGTATAGGGGTCAAAATTTCAGCAATGCGTGCAGGCAGGATGTCGATCTCAAAATCGTAGGGTGGGAGGAGCTGGAAGAGGGCAAGCTCAAGGCCAGTTGGCGATTCAACTGCCGTCTGCAATTGCCATGGAAACCCATCCTTGCTGCAGCTGGTGCGGCCCCTGGAATGACTGACTGACCCTTCATCGGTGTTTACAAGCAGGAGAAATGCATTGATGTTTCAGGGAGCTTTCGGGTTGGCCTATGTAGGTCTTACCTCAGTGACCGAGCTCAGCATCGTTGTCTGGGTATTTGGAATATACTGTAACAATACCAACAACCGGGCAGTCACGGTCATGCTCATGGACTCGCCGCCAAGGTTATATGAAGAAAGTAGGTTGAATTTTCAGAAATGCACATGGAAAACATACCCAAAAATAATGCCACGCTCCCAAAAAGCTCACCCGTTTGTTTGTATTGTTATGTTATCTGAAAGGTCTGAATAGAGAAGTACGGCATATGTGTTGCGAAGCCAGAGGAAACCCGGGTTGGAAATAGCTATACTGGCAGTGCTTCACCAGATTGGATTCCGAGTCCACCGACCCTCATTTTTCCCCCTAGGAGTCTTGCAATTTGGGGCATCTACACCCGCAATTCACACGGTCGGGCGAAGCTGTATCTTGGGAATGGGCTGACCACGTGAGCACGAGCATATCATGCATTCCTCATACAGTTTAGGTCTGTTGAGAAGCATCACATCCTGTTCAGGAAGCGACACACTTGGCAAGATAGTCATGACATTCGAGCCAGCTCTTATACGGAAAACTCCATGGCTTCCCTAGCTGCCTAGCTGCCTAGGTGGCACAAGTCATGTAGCTTAGGCTGTCCTATCTTGCTAACCTGGCACATGTACCAATTTGCAGCAGAGTCAGCTTGCACTTGCGGTGCAGTGACATGCCAACTGGTCAACATGTTGACCAATCCTTTTGGGTGAGGACCCGAGCAGCAACCCACAAGTTGTTTGCGGGATGGTTAGGTCAGCAGTCAGTGCTTATAAGTACTGGGTTAGGGGTTGTTTTGGCATAAACCTGTTCAGCCACGTGGTCTCCAAGAATCCTCTCCCTTGCATGCAATGGGACCTTGATGCAAGCTGGAGTTAAGGATTCAAAGTTACACAGGCAGATTCCTATGCCATGCCAATGGACAGCCTGAACTTCACCATACCGACTTTGGCTTGTGTCTGCGTGTGTGTTTTAAGATGTGATGATGTTGCACCTTATTACAACATTACTGCATCCACATCAAGATTGGCAACTCCAAAAACTGCTCGGGTGTCAATGCTGTCACTCGTATCTCTTGTGATCTCCATGTGGATGCGGTAGTGTTGTAAAAAGATACATCATCATCATCTCTTGAGATACTTTTTGTGCGTCCATGCAGGAAGCACAACTCACACGTGTGATCCCAACACGGGTCTGGTTGTGTCACATTATGAGGACTGGGATGTCGATGTCAAGGACGTTCTCAAGAGGCTGGTCAAGCCTGGCAACACTATCCCGCAAAACGAAGTGGAGGTTCTAATGGCTTCGATCGCTAGTGGGGACGGCGTCGGCGCTTGGCAGGTGGTGTCAGGCTATGCTGTGAAGTACACCGGCCCCGTCGTTGGGATTTCGTTGCTGTGGACCGCTTCTACTGGATCCGGACTCCCCGGACCATTCTTGGGGACGATCGAGGGGTTTTCATACTTGTTTTTCGTCGCTGGCGTTGCGACTTGGGTAGTCAAAACGCTTCGCGATCTTATAGGCAGTGAGTCAAGCTAGATTATATAAAGCCAGCTGTGTCAGCTGTGTCTTGGGGGGGATTGAGTCAGGCTCAAAGCAGAAGTCAGAACGGAAGGGTTGGTCAACATCGTCATGTTTTGGCCAGCGTTTTTGTTGTTATCTACAAGGGGGTTGTCCAGAGGGGAGCAAGCATATTTACAATCTCACTTGGGCTGGCTTGGTGACAGGCAGTGCATTGGTCAAAGACAGGAAGGAGCCACCAAGGCGGTACGCAAGATTCTCAGCGTGGCAGGCAGTGTAGTAATTGAATGCATGCGGATCGTATCCATGCTGTACAATGTTCAGTCCATGTAAACACCAGGCAGTCTGCGCGACTTGCCCATTCCCTGCCTGTGTTCAGGCGGGCGTTCCTTATCAGTCATGTATCGCAGACAAGGTTATGGGTATTTACAAGCGACAGGGCTGGCAAACCAGGAAAGACCACCAAAACGCGAAGGTTATGGGTTGGTCATGGGGTCGTAGGAAACGAACGAATCTTGTTAATAATCTCTCGATGGCATGGGCTGGGATGATGCATTTGCGCAAATTCGATGCCCTCGAAACCACAAATGACTGTTGCACACGGGCTCCAGCGGTTCACGATTGAGCGACTCATATCTGCCACAGGATGACCAAAGAAAGTACCTTGTTCTTCAAACAGCACCAGCGTCCTCGTGCGTTGTATCATGACATAACTTACATGATGACAGAGCCGGTCAGGTCATGGCCAACAACGATCACAATGACAAGAGAAACAAGAGAGGACCGAAACCTTGAGAGACTTTAGGGACCCCACAGAGGACCCTAATAGAAGAAGACCAAAAGCTTTCAAGATCTACAAACAAGTGCTAGGAAGAATTTACAAGAAGGTCAGCCCTAGCAAGAAAGGAGACAAAACACTATTTAGAAGCAATGCACACTGGAGTTATGCAATACATGAAAGGGAAGACATTTCTGGAAAGAATCTCGAGGCATCGTAACATACTGCAAGTCATGAAGCAGGTTGTGTGTGGAATAAGATGGAGGAAATGCTATGAAGTAACCTGCCATTTTCCGTCCCAGCAGCAGTATTTATACAATGCACTACAAGCGTTCAAGCATGGCGATAGCACGACATAAGCTATCGCGAATCTGTCTTTCCTGCCACGATCATATCCCGATCACGATACAGCGTATGTACCAGCTGGGACGAGCGATGCATCTCGAAGCTGCAGCCATAACGTCGACAGTCAAGGCAGATCACATGCTCGCCGGACTACGTTGACATGAACACTGTAATCACTCAGGCACAAGCCTGTCTCCAGAAAACCACCAGTACGACTAATCACACGTTTCAGACGTCGTCTGGCTGCACAGCATCGTAAGAAGGGGCTCTGCAGGGGGGTACAGTGCGTTGCTGCTTGAACATGCAACAGATACACAACCTCATGCTTGCAGGCCCCGTGGCAATGCGTGGGAGCTTCCACGCCAGCATGGCACATGTTGGTGCAGCCATACCAAGCGATAAAGAAACGCCAGCCCAAAGAAGGCGGCGTTGACGATGGGCGAGACCGCCAGAGCAAGCAACGTGACAAAGACAAGCATACACACGCATAGCCACCACACCGCACTCCGTCTCCAAAGCCAACGTTGAAAACCAAATTGACCAGATGTCATAGTGCCCAAAAAACGGTCGAATCGGCAGTCGTACATGTAACTCCTTCAACGCATACCCCATGTAGTCCTTTCATTATTTGCAGCTACTGAGCATGCTGGCAGAAGCTCGGTGTAGTTGCATATTAATATGCATGTTTCGCCATAGATCCCAAATAACACTACCATTTGGTCCGGTACATTCCTGCCATATGTACCAGGTGCATGTTCTGCATGTTCTGCATGGCCATCATGGCCCTCTGTCCCTGCATCTGAGTCTGCATCTGCACAAGCTCAAACTGACGCTGGTCATGAAGCATCCTTTCCTCCGGAGACATAGCCGCATAGGCCGCAGCCTTCGCGGCTTTGTCATTCATGGTGTCCGCAATCTTGGACTCTCCCTCTAGCCGCTGTGGCTCCTGTTGCTCATACCACTCCCGCATCTGTTTGAGGTGCTCGGTCCACTCCAGCCGCTGCTCCTCGTCCAGCTCATGGAGTCCCTTCTTCAGGCGCCTGAGAAATTCCTTTCGCTTGCTGCATAAACGTAAAGCACCATGAGGAAGAGTGCCTTGGTCGTCGCGGCCCTCGTCACCGTCCTCGTCACCGACATCGTAAACCATGCGCTCGCCTAACATTAGCGACAAACGCTTGTAGCCAGCCTCTATGTACTCTTTGAAATTGCCCTCTAGTTCGGCATCGAGCTCCGCCTGCAGCGTCTTGTGATGGTCCGCATCTTCCTTGCCTGCTGTGGATCCTAGCAGGTTCCAAGCGCTTTCATATTCATCCTCTAGCTGCTTGATGCGCTGCTCTCGAGTTGCTGTGAGACGCCCATAGAAGCGATCATTCGCGCTCGCCTGCTCTGCCTCCAGTTTCTGATAGCGTTTGCTCAGTATCCCGTTGCCGTTGCAGAGGTGGTCAAACTTTTCTTCACTGCTGGCGTCCATTTTTATGCGAACTGTCTTGAGCCCCATGGAGTGCTCGCCGTACTGGCTCAGGAACATCATTACCTCAGGGTCGGTCGACAGTTCGTAGCGAGCCATTTTGTACTCTCTCACTGCCGCTGCACGGCCCTCGAGAAAGCGTTTCAGGATTGGGTGCACGCAATAAGAAACAGAGTCCTTGCATTCTTGCTTCCACTCCTCGACCATGTGCTGGAGACGTTTCTTTGGCGACATTGCAGCCAGCTTCCTGGCACGCTCAGCCTCGGCCTCCAGCGTGCGAGCAATCTCGGCCTCCAACTCAGGCCGCCGCTGCGCCTGCTCCGCCTCAAGCGCCAGGCAACGTTGCCGCTCGCTCTCCTCCTGCTCGACTGCAAACGCCAAGCGCGCTTGCGCGATCTCCTCCTCGTCGAGGTGCCCCCGCAGATCATCGTCGTGAAACACCTGGGCCGGTGGGGGTGGTTGACTCAGCTCCTGTTCAAGCTTGGCGTCCATCTCGGCATGCAGCTCTCGGTAGCGGTCGGCGTGGACCTTGCCTTTCTTTGTGCGGGTCAGGGCCCAAGCGCGCTCGTATTCCGCATCCAGCTGCGCTAGCTCGCTCTCGAATCGTGTGCGTTGAAGCGCCACGATTTCGCGCCGTTTGCCCTCTGCTGCCGCTTGTTCAGC
>NW_028323763.1:0-30481 GCF_984573655.1 Nuphar pumila | reverse complement strand
CGCCGTTGTTGGACTGAACGTAGGCCAGGAAGCGGTTGAGGTAGCCGACGACCGCCTCCTCGAACGCGGGGTAGTTCGGGCTGTCCTCGAGGGCGCTTGGCGTTGCCCTTGGCGACGTCTTCCCAGTCGCGCAGCATGGCCTTGTCGATGTCGGACCGCTGCGCGACCGTGAGCGCCTGCGGGTCCGTGATCTCGGCCAGCGTGGTCCGCCACTTGCCGACCGTGGGGCGCTTGTCCTTGCATGCCGTGCTGTGGCAGGTGTAGGCGAGGATGCCGTTGCGCTCGAACACGACGGCGGCGTTGTTGGAGTCGTGGCCGCCCCCGTTCATGCACGAGCGGTGGCCGGTCGTCCGGATCTTGACGATGTTGATGTTGACCTCGCCCAGCTCGTAGCCGCTCGTCATGCCGTGCGCGCGAAGAGCGGCGCGCGCCATCATCTTCATGTCGTCGTCCTCGACCGTGAGCCATTTGGGCTTGACGCGAGTCTCGGGCAGCGCCCGCGTCACGCGCGCTCGCTTGGGCTTGGGCGCAGCCCCGGGCTTGGCCAGCGGCTTTTCGTTGCCGACGAGCGCCTGCGCCAGGAAGTGGTTGTACGGCCGCGTGTCGTCCTCGGGCTCGAGCACGCGCGTGTCGGTGTTGCCCTTGTAGAGGCCCTTGATGGCGCCGACGACGCGGAAGAGCCGCGGGCCCGTTGGACGGGTAGATGCCGCGGTCGAAGCCGGCGAGCGCCTCGCAGTTCTCGACCACGCCCGCGAGCTCGGACGCTTTGCACGAGAGGCCCTGCACGTAGACGTGGACGGAGACCGCGAAGTAGTCGTCCCCGTTCTTGTCCTTCTTGGTCCCGAAGCACGTGGCGGCCGCGACGTCCCTCGACGACGACGTCCAGCGCGGCCGCGACCGCCTCCTTCGCCCACTTGACCTGGGCCTCGAGCTCGATCGGGCCGGGATCGCTCTGGGCCTTGCCGTCGTAGTCGAAGAAGGGCTTGACGATGGTCCCGGGCTTGAGCTCCTCGAGCCACTGGCAGTTGCCCCAGGCGTCGTAGACCTTGCGCTCGAGCTCGAGGCCGGTGAGCTTCATCGGCGGGACGCCGATGCGCGGCGCCGTCATCTGCTGCCGGAAGGCGAGCTTGACGGTCTCGTACGCCTCGTACTCCGACTCCCAAGCGACAAACCGCCGGGCCGCACGGTCCCGGCGTTGCTGCCGCATGTCCTCCGGGGTCTCCATGGCGGCTGGAACCGGAAACTGGAATGTGGAAAGGTGGCAAACAGGACGATTGCTGTCTCCAGACAGAGAAGGTCCCCACACACAAATGTCCCGCCGCTACCCCCGCACCCCCTGCGGCGCAGCCAAGAACCTGGCCGCCGAGTTCCAGGAGGCGTACGACGCCCAGATGGCGCAGCACCTCCTCCAGCTCGTCGAGGTCGAGCCCAAGGAGATACCGCCGAGCCCGTGCCCGTCGACGGTGACCATCGACTCCCAGGAGGAGCCGAGTCCCGACACCGTGCCGCGGGCGCCCAAGCGCAAACGCACGGTCGCCGCGTCGGCGTACGAGGCGCCGATCGTCGCGGGCGGTTACGAGATGGCCGGCGTGCGTTACTACCTCGTCGTGCGCGCCTACATGTCTGCCGAGGGCAAGTACCGCGTGCTGCTCGAGTACCACGCCGGCTCGACGCCGACGATGCTGCGTGTGTGCAACACCGAGGACCCGGACGAAGCGTACAGCGCTTACGTTACCGCGCGCGAGCTCGCCATGCAGCTGAACGCCGACCGCGGCGTTGTGATCCGCATCCCCAGCCTCCCCTCGTGGTGAATGTAACGTTTACATCACTCCTCGTCCTCGTCGGGGCAGAGGCGCAGGCGGTTCTTGCGGAAGTCAAAAGGGTTCCAGTAGGTGCTCTCGTAGTTGCGGGACAGGTCATTCATCACGATAGAGGCAATGGGGACGGCCTGGCAGCCGGTAAGACCGGTTTCGGGATCGCCTTCAAGATCGAGCAAAACGCAAAAGCTGGGGATGCCGCCTGGCTGGTGGAAAATCCGCAGGTTCTCTATGTCGATCTTTTCCACGTCCTCCGCGTCCAGCATCATGATGTACGGGAAGTAGCCCTCGCCGACGTACGCGATTGTGGCGCGAGGGCCCATTACCGTGACATCGACGTGGCGGGGGTACTCGAAGCCCTCGAACTCGTCGTCCGTGTCCTCGGCCTCCCAGGAAGCGCGCGACTCGGGCATTTTGCTAGACTGAAGATGCGCGGCGCCTCACCCGAGTCCGTGGACGCGCCGAAACCGGGGCAGAACCGGCGCGGCGGGGCCGCGGCGCGCTTGGCTGTCCCGGAGGGTTGCGTTGCGCGCTGGGCCTGCTTGGCAGGCCGCCGCGCCTCGGGTTCCTCGGGCCGTACGGCCTGTAGGGCTGGCGCGCGACGCGCACGCGCCCGCATGGGTACCGACGGCGCCGCGGCGGCATTTTGAGTCAGTATCCCCCACAAAAACCGCCGGGTCTCGTGCTGCGCGTGCGCCGCGGGCCGCGCCAGAGGCGTGGGGGGGAGGGAGAAACAGGATCTTCGAGTCTGCGAAACCTGCGGACGCAGATTGCCCGGTGGCTCCAACGATCCTGTCAGCCTAAGTTGGCTGTTTTTTTCTCAGTTTTCTCAGGAAATGGGTACCCGCAGGAGCCGGCGGGGGCCCGCTTCTCGCTCTCTCCCCCTGGCCGGGGCGTCGTGGGGGCGCTAACACCCGAAACGCGAGTCAGCAGGCGTCGAGAGACAGCGACAGTCCACCCGGGATTGTAGATTTTTGCAGAATCCGATCCCGAACCGGGGCGTCATGGAGTCCGCGGGCGTCCATTGCAGATTTCAGGGGCGTGCCAGGACTGTTAAGCGTTCCTGGCACGCCCCTGAAATCTGCAATGGACGCCCGCGGACTCCATGACGCCCCGGTTCGGGATCGGATTCTGCAAAAATCTACAATCCCGGGTGGACTGTCGCTGTCTCTCGACGCCTGCTGACTCGCGTTTCGGGTGTTAGCGCCCCCACGACGCCCCGGCCAGGGGGAGAGAGCGAGAAGCGGGCCCCCGCCGGCTCCTGCGGGTACCCATTTCCTGAGAAAACTGAGAAAAAAACAGCCAACTTAGGCTGACAGGATCGTTGGAGCCACCGGGCAATCTGCGTCCGCAGGTTTCGCAGACTCGAAGATCCTGTTTCTCCCTCCCCCCCACGCCTCTGGCGCGGCCCGCGGCGCACGCGCAGCACGAGACCCGGCGGTTTTTGTGGGGGATACTGACTCAAAATGCCGCCGCGGCGCCGTCGGTACCCATGCGGGCGCGTGCGCGTCGCGCGCCAGCCCTACAGGCCGTACGGCCCGAGGAACCCGAGGCGCGGCGGCCTGCCAAGCAGGCCCAGCGCGCAACGCAACCCTCCGGGACAGCCAAGCGCGCCGCGGCCCCGCCGCGCCGGTTCTGCCCCGGTTTCGGCGCGTCCACGGACTCGGGTGAGGCGCCGCGCATCTTCAGTCTAGCAAAATGCCCGAGTCGCGCGCTTCCTGGGAGGCCGAGGACACGGACGACGAGTTCGAGGGCTTCGAGTACCCCCGCCACGTCGATGTCACGGTAATGGGCCCTCGCGCCACAATCGCGTACGTCGGCGAGGGCTACTTCCCGTACATCATGATGCTGGACGCGGAGGACGTGGAAAAGATCGACATAGAGAACCTGCGGATTTTCCACCAGCCAGGCGGCATCCCCAGCTTTTGCGTTTTGCTCGATCTTGAAGGCGATCCCGAAACCGGTCTTACCGGCTGCCAGGCCGTCCCCATTGCCTCTATCGTGATGAATGACCTGTCCCGCAACTACGAGAGCACCTACTGGAACCCTTTTGACTTCCGCAAGAACCGCCTGCGCCTCTGCCCCGACGAGGACGAGGAGTGATGTAAACGTTACATTCACCACGAGGGGAGGCTGGGGATGCGGATCACAACGCCGCGGTCGGCGTTCAGCTGCATGGCGAGCTCGCGCGCGGTAACGTAAGCGCTGTACGCTTCGTCCGGGTCCTCGGTGTTGCACACACGCAGCATCGTCGGCGTCGAGCCGGCGTGGTACTCGAGCAGCACGCGGTACTTGCCCTCGGCAGACATGTAGGCGCGCACGACGAGGTAGTAACGCACGCCGGCCATCTCGTAACCGCCCGCGACGATCGGCGCCTCGTACGCCGACGCGGCGACCGTGCGTTTGCGCTTGGGCGCCCGCGGCACGGTGTCGGGACTCGGCTCCTCCTGGGAGTCGATGGTCACCGTCGACGGGCACGGGCTCGGCGGTATCTCCTTGGGCTCGACCTCGACGAGCTGGAGGAGGTGCTGCGCCATCTGGGCGTCGTACGCCTCCTGGAACTCGGCGGCCAGGTTCTTGGCTGCGCCGCAGGGGGTGCGGGGGTAGCGGCGGGACATTTGTGTGTGGGGACCTTCTCTGTCTGGAGACAGCAATCGTCCTGTTTGCCACCTTTCCACATTCCAGTTTCCGGTTCCAGCCGCCATGGAGACCCCGGAGGACATGCGGCAGCAACGCCGGGACCGTGCGGCCCGGCGGTTTGTCGCTTGGGAGTCGGAGTACGAGGCGTACGAGACCGTCAAGCTCGCCTTCCGGCAGCAGATGACGGCGCCGCGCATCGGCGTCCCGCCGATGAAGCTCACCGGCCTCGAGCTCGAGCGCAAGGTCTACGACGCCTGGGGCAACTGCCAGTGGCTCGAGGAGCTCAAGCCCGGGACCATCGTCAAGCCCTTCTTCGACTACGACGGCAAGGCCCAGAGCGATCCCGGCCCGATCGAGCTCGAGGCCCAGGTCAAGTGGGCGAAGGAGGCGGTCGCGGCCGCGCTGGACGTCGTCGTCGAGGACGTCGCGGCCGCCACGTGCTTCGGGACCAAGAAGGACAAGAACGGGGACGACTACTTCGCGGTCTCCGTCCACGTCTACGTGCAGGGCCTCTCGTGCAAAGCGTCCGAGCTCGCGGGCGTGGTCGAGAACTGCGAGGCGCTCGCCGGCTTCGACCGCGGCATCTACCCGTCCAACGGCCCGCGGCTCTTCCGCGTCGTCGGCGCCATCAAGGGCCTCTACAAGGGCAACACCGACACGCGCGTGCTCGAGCCCGAGGACGACACGCGGCCGTACAACCACTTCCTGGCGCAGGCGCTCGTCGGCAACGAAAAGCCGCTGGCCAAGCCCGGGGCTGCGCCCAAGCCCAAGCGAGCGCGCGTGACGCGGGCGCTGCCCGAGACTCGCGTCAAGCCCAAATGGCTCACGGTCGAGGACGACGACATGAAGATGATGGCGCGCGCCGCTCTTCGCGCGCACGGCATGACGAGCGGCTACGAGCTGGGCGAGGTCAACATCAACATCGTCAAGATCCGGACGACCGGCCACCGCTCGTGCATGAACGGGGGCGGCCACGACTCCAACAACGCCGCCGTCGTGTTCGAGCGCAACGGCATCCTCGCCTACACCTGCCACAGCACGGCATGCAAGGACAAGCGCCCCACGGTCGGCAAGTGGCGGACCACGCTGGCCGAGATCACGGACCCGCAGGCGCTCACGGTCGCGCAGCGGTCCGACATCGACAAGGCCATGCTGCGCGACTGGGAAGACGTCGCCAAGGGCAACGCCAAGCGCCTCGAGGACAGCCCGAACTACCCCGCGTTCGAGGAGGCGGTCGTCGGCTACCTCAACCGCTTCCTGGCCTACGTTCAGTCCAACAACGGCGAGTTCGTGCGGGTGCGGAACGCCTCTATCACGGCCACGATCAGCGCGCCCGCGACCAGCCCCACTGCCAGCGCGGCGCCCGCGCTCGGCCAATGGATCGCGGCGGCGGGCGGGCGCTCGCACGGGTCGCACACAGGCCCGTAGTACCCGTACCCGTACGGCTGACCGAACGGCATCTTTCCCAACCCCCGCAAAAAGGTCAAGCTAAAGGACGGCGCCGCCGTCGAGAGCTACGACCGCATGACGGACGCCGGCATCCGCGCCAACATGGGCAACGCGCCCAAGGCGCTCGAGATCTGGAAGCGCTCCATCAACCGCAAGGAGTACGCCGGCTACGACAACCACCCGGATCCCGAGTGCGTCGCCGACACCAAGTTCAACCTGTGCACGGGCTCCATGCCGTTCCAGGGCAGTCACGTCCGCGTTCCCACGGCCGCCGAGGCCGCGCTCATCAAGCCCGTGCTGGACCACGTGCTGCACCAGATCTGCCGCGACGACGCCAAGCTCTACGACTACGTCATGAACTGGGTCGCCAACATCCTGCAGCGCCCCGGCACCAAGAACAACACCTCGCTCATCATCACCGGACCCCAGGGTGCGCGCGCGAGGAGGCGTGTGTGGGAGGAAAGGTGTAAGGGGTTGGGCCCGTATTCTCGTTATTAGCTTTCTCTACAGAATTTATGACAGGATTTGAGAACAAAGAACACAGAGAAAGTTGCAGGGACTCGAATAGAATGAATTTTTCGCAGATCCTGACCACCAATTCCTCCCTCTCACGCCTAGGCACGGGGAAGTCGCTGTTCTTCGGCGAGCTGATGAGCCGGCTGTTCGGGAGCATGTACAAGCTGTGCACGCGGCCGGAGGACCTGACCGGCAAGTTCAACTCGGACGTCGCCAGCAAGGCGTACGTGCTCTGCGACGAGGCCAACTTCTTCCACGGGCGGCACGACGAGACCGCGCGACTCAAGGGACTCATCACCGAGAACCTCATCAGCCTTGAGGCGAAGGTGCGGCCATTTCGAGATGGGGCTCCTCATCCACCTCAACCCGAACGGCAGCCTCCTGTTCCTCGCCATGGCCGACGCCGACCACGCCGCCCACTGCCTGGGGAAGGCGCTGCGGTACAGCCCGGCGCGTCGCCGCGTCCTGGTCGCCGGCACGTCCGCCAGCGGGAAGCGCACCTCGCACGACCTGGCGTACCAGATCCTGGGGTGCCCGGTGGGGTTCGGCGTCGCGTACGTCGACGGCGACGCCACCAACCTCGAGCGCGAGAACCTGCAGCTCGTCGAGCGCAGCAGCGGGAAGGCGCCCGCCAGCGGGGTGACGGGCGTGACGCTCGCGAAGCGTCCCGCCAAACGGCCGTACCTCGCGCACCTCAGCCGGGGCGGCAAGCGGCGGTTCCTCGGCAGCTTCGCCAGCGCCGAGGAAGCCGCCGCCGCCCTGTACGAGGCTAAGACGAACTACATCGCCGACCGCGCAGCACAAGGACGCGGTGACGACGCGGTCGTTCATGAACATCGTGTTCGCGACTAACGAGACGCGGCCGGTCAACATCGAGGAGGGCAACCGCCGGTATTTGATGATCGAGGTGTCGGGCGCCAAGGCCAACGACTCGGCCTACTTCTCCAAGCTGGTCGAGGTCGTGCACGACGACGCGGCCACGTTCGCGTTCTACCTCCACTTCATGAACCGGGACCTGTCGGGGTTCAACCCGCAGCGCGACCTGGGCAGCGTGATGACCAAGGCGACCGAGGAGGCCATCCTCGCGGGCCGGTCTACCATGCACGACTTCTTCCAGAGCGTCGTGTCCAAGGCCTACCTGGGCGAGCTGCCGCTGAACGAGTCCCGCGAGTCGGACAACCGCTTCGTGATGGACGAGATCTTCGCGGCCTACCGCGCGTGGTACGAACTCAACAAGGAGCCGGGACGCAAGCTGCACTCCAAGAAGGAGCTCCAGGGCTTCATGATCAAGAAGCTCAACCTGACGGCGATGAACCGGCACATCGGCCGGCTGTCTGCCAGCAAGTACTGCTACGAGTTCCCCGTCCCCGCCGTGCTGGAAAGCGCGATGCGCGCTCAGAAGCTCTGGGACCAGACGCTGGAGTGATGTAACCAATTTCTGGGGACAATCAAAGATGGCGTACCACAACCAGCTCATGTACGACGCGCTTCGCGTCGCCGCGCAACACCTGGACAGGGAGCAGATGAGCAGTCGCGCGGCCGCAAAAACGGCGACGGCCGGCATACAAAACTGGAACGCGTTCGTCGACGCGATAGGGCCCGCAAACGTACCGCCACAGAGCGAGTTCATCGCCCGGCACGCCGCTGCTCAGAAAGATGCCAAGACCGTGCGGAAGTACACGTCGACCAAAAAGCAGGCAAAGGTTCTGAAGGTGGTCATGCGCGTAAAGGGCCGTGGCATGTAACGTCCGTTTCGTTACATCGAACGGCGCATCAGAGCAGAGGGAAGCCAAGAGGGTTCGGGGCAACGGGGCCGGTGCGGTTGCCGTTGTAGTGCAGGTCATGGGTACCCAGGCCGTGGCGCAAAGACTGGGCAAGCAAGTGGGTGTTGGGAAGGCCGCGCGCGTCCCACGCCGTCGTGGCCAGCTTGCGCATCATGCCGGACGTGAGTTTCACGTCCGGCATGACGCCGTCCCAGCGATACAGGAAGTTGGTCCGCGAGCCCAGCTTGCCGTCGCGCGTGGCGAACACGTAGTCGCGCGGCAGCAGCTCGAGCGACCGGCGCACGATGCGCGCGAGGCGCACGGGCACGGGCCAGTCGTCCTCGCCGAACTCGCGGCGCGTCTTGTACAGCTTGAAGACCACGCGGTCCGCCGTGTCGTCCGCGCCCAGCACGTACTGGTTGACCGGCTCGGGCGTCACGTCGCCGCGCACGAACTTGACCTCGTCCCACTCGTTGCGCCGCGGCGGCAGCAGCGTGTAGACCGACAGGAGCAGCAGGTTGTCCACGACCTTGTAGTCGGCGTTGGTCTTGACGGCGTGGATGTCGCGGAAGAGCGCCTCGAGCTCGTCGCGCCGCGCGACCACGGCGTCCCACGTCGTCATGCCGATAAGCTGCGCGTCCGTGAACGCGTTCGCCTGCACGCGCGTGTCGCGCGCGACCGTGAGTTCCTTGACGAACTCCGTGTACGCCTTGAACGCGCCGGTCCACTCGAGATCCATCGACTTGAGGTAGGTGCGCACGGCGTTGACCTTGCCGCGCAGCGTGGCGACCTTGAGGCCCGACGTGCGCAGCTCGTCGATCACGGCGTCCGCGTCCATGATGTCCGGGTGGCGGACCACCACGCTCTCGAAGTCCGACACGAGGTGCTTCACGGTGATGGGCTTGCGTTTGCCGTCGTCGAACACCTTGGCGAGGTCGCCGTACTGCGCCATTTTTTCTGGCGGGATTGCAAATGAAGCTTTCCGCCAAAACCGTGGCAAAGGCCGTCGCTCGTCCCGGGGGCGCCGACAAAAAGCTCAAGGAGCTTGTCGGCGGCGCCACCAAAGCGGCCAAGGGGCGTCCCCTGCTCCCGGGGGCCGTCCTAAAACGCAAGATCGCCGAGCACAAGGAGAAAATCATCGGGGCTAGCGTAAAGGCCCGCCGGGGCCTCAAGACGCTGCTTGGCGACCCGAAGACGGCGCTGCCAAAGCACGAGGCACTCCATAAGAAGGCGGAGGAGAAGCTGGTCACGCTTCCGCTCCTGACCAAGTTCCACAAAAGCCTGCCCGTAAAGAAAGCGGCGTCCTGATGAGACTCGTCAAAAAGGTGCAGTTCTTCTGCGAGTCACAGGACCGCAACCCGGGCGGCACGACCGGAGACTTCAGCGTCACGCTCGCGCCGCTGGAACAGGAGGACGACCTGTACTACAAGGTCTACCTCCAGCAGTTTGTCATCCGCCATGACCGGCCGCAGATCACCGCCGCTAACAACGTGCTTTCCGTGGACGCTGGCGGATCTTCGGCGACTTTTTCGATCCCGGTCGGCGGGCCCAGCGTGCTCGCGATCGCCGATTACATCACCGCTGCCGGTCAGCCGGGTGGCGAGCTGGCCGGAGTCGCCCCGGGACTCACGTGCACGTACCTCAACGGCACGGGCCGCTTCCGGTTCGCCGCTCCGGCGGCCTTCTCGTTCGACTTCGCCGTGGCGAATGCCGCGTTCCTCGCGCTCGGCTTCCCTGCCGGCAGCGCACCAAGCTCTGTCGCGTCAGCTCAGTACGGGCAGATCATCGTCTCGGAGAACACCGCGATCGTCTCGCCGGTCTCCACCATCGACGTCTCGGCCAACTTCGGGTCCGACGACCGATACGAAACTGCCGCACAAGGCGCGCCCACGCAGAGCCAGCTCGTGGCGTCCGCCCCCGTCCTGAGTCCGTGGTACTCCAACGTCGCGTACGTCGACCTCCTGGGCGCCAACGGGCTCCTCATGCCGAGCGCGCGACAGGACTTCACGCAGCTTCGCATCACCGTAAGCGACAACACCAAGACGCTGTGGAGTCCCGGGCGCGAATGGCCGTTCGTGGTCGCGGTCGAGATGTACAAGGACGACGTCGCCGTCGGCAACGAGACGCTCGAGAAGATCCTCACCGTGCTACAGATCAACGCAATCGGCGACTCCTTCAGCAGACGCGAGGCCCTGCTCCGCGCGAACGACCTCGCCATTCCGCTCCCAGACGAGCTTGTCGCCCGGCCGGAGAACAACGCGCCAGACGATCTGCTGCCCCTCCAGTACGACAAATCCAAGGACCCGGCCCCGCCGCCGGTCTTCGGTCCGCTGATCCCGTACGAGGACGTCCCGCTGCTGAGTCTCAACCACCCAGACACCGTCCGGCGCGCTATCAAGCGCGCGCGCGGTGATTGAGCGACATTTTCTGGCCGCAGACAAAGCCATGGCGAAGTTTGCGCGCGTCCTCAAGACCGGCGTCCACAGCTTCGGTCGCGCCGCGCACAAGTTCGGCCGTGGGCTCGAGAAGGCGTACCACGTGGGCGAGAAGGTCGCGCCGTACGTCGGCAAGGCCATCGACATCGGAACCAAGGTCGCTGGCGTCGCGGCTGCGGGCGCGGCCTTCCTATAGATAGGCGTCACTTTTTTGTGGCCAGGACGTACGAGCGTTTCGCTAGCAACGATGGCGGCCCCCAAGAACGTCGAGTACTTCGTGAGCCGCATCAACGGCTACAGCAAGAACACCATCCGGCTCCAGCCGGTCTCCCAGAAGTCGGCCTTCAACCCCGGCGATGTCATCATCTTCCGGCTGCCGACCAACGCCATCATCGATCTCCACACCCTGGCGATCGCGTTCGATCTTGCCGTCGAGACCATCGGCACGACGAGCACGAGCTACCACCTGCCGCGTTACGCGCAGAGCTTCGTGCGCCGTCTCGACGTGACCGCCGGCGGTGTGCAGGTCGGTCTCGGATCGCTGAACGACTACGGTGCGCTGTGGTCGCTCCTGTCGATCAATGGCATCAGCGTCGACAAGACCGGCGAGCTCAACGTCCTCGACGGCGGCGGCGATTCCAAGACGGTGGCAAAGACGACCGCGTACCGGTCGGGCGCAGCTTTCTCGGCGCCGGCTGCCGACGTCAACCTGTCCTCTTGGGAGTGCGCACCGCTTCGCGTCGCATCTACCGGAACGGTCGTCAACACGCAGAACTACCGCTTCAACCTGACCGGTTTCCTCGGCGTGCTGGGCGGCCAGTACATGCGTTTCCTGGACACCAACCTGCTTCCCGACGTCGAGATCCGTATCACGCTGGCGTCTCAGAACGTCATCGCCGGCGGCGATGGCACCCTGGGCACGAACTTCAAGGCCTACACCGTGGCGTCCCCGCTCGCGCAAATGGAGACCATCTCGTTTGGCGACTCGACGTACGAGCAGATGGTCGAGGCGCGTCTGTCGACGGGGGAGCCGATCGTCGTGCCGTTCATCAACCACGCGTCCTTCGAGACCAGCAGCGCTGGTGGGTCGGGCCAGACGCAGTTTACCGTCGCCACGCAGTCGCTCAACGCCGTCATGGGCACGGCGCGCGACGGCGAGTACGACACCTTCAAGCAGACGGCCGCGGCCTCGAGCGTGCAGGTTCCGTACTACAGCTTCGACGGTTTCGCCGTCTCCGGTTCGGGCATCGACACGTTCGCGGAGATGGCCCTCGTTCCGCTCAACGGTGTGTACGCCCCTCAGGCCAGCGTGCTGAGCACGGTCGCGAAGGGCCGCTACCTGCTGACCATCGATTCGAAGCAGTACCCCCAGTTCTACGCGGACGTCGGCGACGCGTACCAGCTCACCAAGAACATGTTCGACGGCTCCGGCAACAACAAGCTGTACTCCGGCCTGGTCAAGGACCTTTACGGCTGGTCGCACGCCGGCTTCATGCTGGGCATTTCTCTGGACCACAACTCGAGCGACGCGATGTCGGATCGTCTCGTGTCGGGTCTGAACACGAACGGCAGCAACATCCCGATCACCTGGCAGATGCAGGACTGCACCGCGATGGCGTTCCGTCCGACCGTGTTTGTGGAGATGACGTCCACGCTCATGGTGTACCCCGGCCGCGTGATCAGCGTCATCAACTGAGCAAATTTCCGGCTCAAGACAAAGCGTCGCGATGTCGCTCACCAACCGCGGAGCGCTCACGTGGCCGGGCGCCGAGATCGAGATCCAGGCGCCCAAGACCGGCGCGCCGGGATACAACGCGCCATTCCAGCCGGACAACCCCAGCGCGATCAACCAGCCTTCGGTGCAGACCGTGCAGTCGCACGTGAACGCGTCCAACTGGAACTCGGTCGTCAAGGACGGCCGCTATGACCGCGTGCCGCTGCAACAAGTGTTCGTGCCGACGATCGACCTGCGCAACAACACGTACACGCCGCTCGACGCCAACAAGAACATCTACAACCCGCGCCGGTTCCCGGATCCCTTCACCGCGATGACGGCGTACCCGATGCGGGAGCTCCGCCGCGCGCCGATGAACGGCAGCACCACCGCCTACAACCCGCCGAAGCCGATCGGAATGCCGCCCAGCGGCACGAACAACACCGCCTTCATCGTGACGGTCGGCATGTGAAAATTTCAGGCGACACATCGAGATGGAGCCCGGCGTCCCCGACGCCCGCGAGGGCCGGAAGCCGAGCAGGCGTGTCCCGGTTGTCGCGCCGGACCCGACGCCGGCCGATAGCGCTGCGACGGGCGTCGTCTCGCACCCGCTACCGACCATGCACTCGGCCTCGTCGTTTCCGCTGCCGCATACGTTACCGGCTCTTCGTCGGACGAACCTGGACTGGACGCGCGTGTTTCCGGCCCGCCACCAAGTCTCCGACGAGTTTGATCAGTTGGAATCGCACGGTCCGGCTCACAACCCGCTCTATCCCGCGATGCGGTACCCTGTGATCGTCCCCAGGCTGTACGACCCCGCAAAACCCAAACGTCCTTCGATGAAGTGATTTGTAACGCGTTCTTACATCGTCAATACCCGATTTCGATCGCCACTTCCATCGCCATTCCACCGGGACAGATCAGATTGAAACCGTTCATGTCGGTCAGGCGAACCCGCCAGGTCGTCGAGTTTGTCGCCGCGCGATTGATGGTGAAGCTGCCGTACGGAACGTTGCCTTGACAGTAGATCACGGTGTTCGGGTACAGCGACGGCAGCGTTTCCGTCTGAGGCTCGAGATACGCGACGGTTCGCGACGGCCCGCGCAGACCCGCATCGTAACCGTCTTGGGGCAGCACGTCGATCTCCACCTTGAGCGGACTCAGAAACGCCGGGTCGACCGGAAGGATGACGGGAACCGGGTACACCCCGATGCAAGGCTCGGTGTACGTGATCTCGCCCGTGAAGCCAAGCGGAAATCCGCACTCCAAATACGCCGAATGCGTCGTGTTCGTGTCGAGGATGATGGTCTCGTAGGGGTCGAACGCGCCGCTGGTAGCACCGAATACCAGCTGGCCATCTGCGTTTGCCGTCACGATCAGACTCATCAGGCTGTCGAGACCGATGTCCAAATCGATCGTCTCGGTCGAAATAGCCGCCGCGAGACCGGCCGCGGTCGCGTACGTCCCAGCGGGGATGGTGACGATCGTAGACGGGTACTCGTCGGCTTCGTCCAAGTTCTTGTTGCGCAAAAGCAGCTTGTCGTTCGTGTCCGCGACGATCACCACCGACGTCGTTCCCTTGGGCCGCACGATGCGCGTGAACGGAGTCACCGACTGCACGCGGCACGACATCTTTTCGATGCCCTGCAGATCTTGGATGTCGCCGAGGTTGACGAACGACGACCACGTATCGTACTGGTCGTTGGTCACGACGGTGTCCGCGGGGCGCGTGAGCACCACGCGAACGAGCCGCTCCTTCTCCATCTCAGACGACCGGCTCGTTGCCCGCGTCGCCCTCCTCCTCTTCCTCGATCTCGCACCCCTCCTCGAGCGGGTGGCCCGGGATGATGCACGGCTCGTTCACGGTCGGTACAACCGGGCCAGAAATTTCGTGCTTGGGCAGCTTGTCCGCCACGCGCAGCGCCTCTTCGGGGTCGTAGTCCTCCGTCCCAAAATGCTTGGTCATGATGCGGTGGAACTGGAACGCCAGCTGCACCTGGCTCCTATCGACGCGCGGGTAGCTTGCCATCACGGCGTCGAGCTGCATGGTCGTCGGCAGGCCCGGGTCCGGGCCACGCTCCGGCGCTAGCGGCGGCATCTGGGGGTCCGGCAGCGCCATCAGGGACTATGATGTACTCGTCGAAATTCTTGCGGAACTTGCGGCCCGGGATTTTCGGGTGGAAGTCGACGAACAAAAAGTCGTGGTCGCCCTCCTTGGTGGCGGCGTCGAAGGCGGCCAGGAACTCCTCCTCGCCAATGTCGTCGGAGACCTCCTTAATCACGTTTTTGAGGCTCTCGCGGTTGCGAGTGGGGAACAGGAGCATGTGCGTCGTGTTGTCGCGGATGGCGACCGGCATGCCCCCGGTCTGCGCCTTGAACGTCTGGCACGCCATCATGATCGTCAGTCCGAGACCGTCGCCGAGGTGGCGGTGCCGGAGACACAGGTTCTGGAACTTTGCCGAGTTGAACAGCTTGGAGCCCTGCGCGTCGTCGACGAGCAGAGCCAAGACGGGTCGTCGACCGTTCCACTTGTGGGGCGGCGGGTCCTGGCCGATGATGTCGTAGTTGAAGCAGTCGATCATGAGCTGCGGGTTGATGCGGTACACGTCGCTCTCGGAGTGCGCGGCCTTGAGCGCCTTGAGCAGCTGGTTCCGCATCGCCATTTTTTCCGTGTACGCCTTGTACTGGTCCATCTCGTCCTTGACCTTCTGGACGATGTCGTCCACGACGCTGGGGTCCGTCTCGTGGTACACGTCGTCCTCGTCCACGGGCAGGCCGTCGAACATGGTCTTGTTGGACCCCCACGTCGGCGAGATCACGAACAGGCGGTCCAGCGCCTTGTCGCGGTGCAGGCTCTTGAGCAGCGACGTGAGCGCCACCGTCTTGCCGCCGCCACGCTTGGCGATCGCGAAGACCAGCGCGTGCATCTTGATCTGGTCGTCCGGCGTGTTGATGCGGAACGCCGAGTCCTTCGGGACCTGGATGGCGTAGCGGTTGCCGCCGATCTTGACCCGCTTCATGGCGGCGTTTGTCTACGGCCAGCAAATCACCCCTTCTTCGGCGGCTTGGGCGGTTTCTTGTTCTCCTTGTCGGGCTTCCGCTTCGTGGGCTTCTTCTTCGGAAGCAGGGCCGCCACGCGGGCGAGCAGCTGCACACGCTCCGTCTCGAGGTTCCGCCACTCGCGCGACGTCGAGTTCTGGCGCGCGATCTCGGCGTCGACGGCTTCGCGTTCGAGGCGCCGACGCGCGTCGGCCTCGAAGCGCTCGATCGATCGGATGAGGTCGGGGTTTGCGGGATCCCCGCGGTAGTAGCTGGACGGGCGCGGCGGCGCGTACAACGCGTCGTTGCGCCGCGCGATTTTGCGGAACCGTTCCTCGCGTTCGTCGGCGAGCCGGTCCAGGTACGCCTCCTCGATAGCGATGCGTCTTCTGGCCTCGCGCTCCGCGAGTTGACGCGGCGTGGGCATTGCCCTCTCTCGCTCCGTCAAACCAAACTCTTCGCGTCGTCGCTTTGCCCGCTCGGCCGGGCCCTGCGACGCGGCCGCCGTTCCGCGCACGGGCGCGTCGGGATCGGCCGACCGCGCGAACTTGAACGGCCGTCCCGGAATCCTGGCACCCGCACGTTTCTCGGCGCGCGCGTTCGACGGAGGCGGATCGTATCGCGGGATGACTATGGGCGGACGCGGGACGACCGCGGGCGGTCGCGACAATGGCACGTCCAATGGCACGTCCAACGTGGCCATCGGAGGCGGAAAAACTTCTCGCGGAGGGCGAGGACGGGTCGGAGGAAACATGATGCTCGATTCCTCCCGCCGCGGGACGGGGACCGGCTCTTCTGCCGAAGAAGGTTCGCGCGCAGCCTTTTCCGCGGGAAGCCTGTCCAGCATTTGGACGAGACCGCGTGGCGCGCGCGGAACCGGCGCCCGCGTCTGCAGCGATCGCAGGTACGCTTCGGCCTCGTACTGGCGCGCGATCCGTTCGCGCTCGCGCTCCTGCGCGATCTCGTACGCGAGGTCCGACGAGAACCCGTGCGCGGGCGGCGCTGCCGGCGGAGATCCGGGCGTCGGCGCGACCGGCGACGACGGCAGCGATTGCGCTGGCGAGGCCGCCGGCGACGCAGGCTCGATCTCTGTCTGGATCTGGGGCGGTGGCGCGACGACCGCGACAGGTGCCGGCGCGGGAAGCGCCACGGGTGCGGAAGGGCCTACGGGCTGCGGCGCGGTCCGCCTCGGGACCGTCGGCGCGGGAGTCGCAGGAGGAGGAGGGCGAGGCGGAGGCTGCGGCGGAGGGGAGGGCGAGGGTGACGGCGGGGGACCGGCACCTTGGTTCGGCGGCGGACCAGGCGCCGGCGGTCCCGGAGGGCCGCCAGGGCCCGGGCCGCCTCCAGGACCTCCAGGACCTCCTCCCGGGTTCGCGAGTCGCTCACCGGCGACGCGGACGCGGGCGAGGACGAATCGGTCATGGGGCCGGAGCACGTGACCTACCGTGCGGCGGACGCCGATCGAGATGCGGTACGGGCGGTCCTTGCGATACTCTGCCAGATGCTTGAATCGGCGCTTGGCGGCCTCGGCTTGCAGGAGGTTGAAGTGCGCGGCGTCGCGCGCATTCGTGGGCAGGTCGAGCGACGCGCCCTTCCTCTTGACGCGACGCTTCTTGCGGGTCGGCATCTTGGTGTCTCACAGAAAATTGTCGATGTCGTGCGCCTTTAGCAGGTTCGCCGACTTGGGCTTGACGATCTTTTTGGTTTCGCCGCCCGTGTTGAGCAGCGAGCCCGCGCTGATGGGGTCCAGGCCGGTGGTGTAGATGGTCGACTTGCTGGGCGCAGGCTGCTTCTTTTTGAAGATGCGCAACGGGTTGATCGCGTTTCCGATGCGGCCAAGCAACCGCTTGCCGTCGAACCCCTTGCCGGGGTTGAACGCGTGCGCCTCGAGGTCGAACTTGGCACCCACGTGCAGCGCCTGACTGCCGCCGAGAGAGTGTCCGGTGAGGCTGACGTTGTCCTTGCCGTACTTGTCGATCGCCTGCTGCGCGACCTTCTCGGCGTTCTTGAAGCGGCTGGTCTTCGCCTGCGCGCCGATGGCGATGGCAGCGTCCGTCCCCAGGTCCGCCTTGTTGCTGGGATTGGTTCCGCGGTACGCGATCACAGCCCGGCCAGTCGCGGCCTGATGGTAGACAGTCCGGTTGCGGTTGCTGAGCTCTCTGTCGACTGCGAAGCCACTGGGGACGTTTTCTTCCACGCGGCCCAAGTCGTACGCAGACTTCGACAGTTGCGCGTACGTTTTTGCGACGATCGGACGACGGTACGGCTTGTAGTTTGGGTCCTTCGTCGGGTCGTACCCGTAGTTTCCGCCCAGCGGACGCGGCGCGCCCTCTACGAACTTGGTGTACCCCATCCGGTCCCACTGATTGCGACTGGTCTCGACTAGTCCAGAAATTTCGTTACATCAGAGCTCGTCCTTCGCTAACGCCGCGCGCATCACGCGCAGCGCGCTCGGCACGTGCAGCATCCCGCCCGGAAACTTTGGCGGAAACCCAGGCACCTCGTGGACGCCGCGGAGCAGAGCGTCGCGCACGAGCGCGGCGACGCGCACCGAGGGCGGGTCGATCGCGATCCCAACCTTTTCCAGGTACGACAACAGGAGCACGGCCGCGCCGGCGACGTGCGGCGCCGCGATGCTGGTGCCGAGCAGCGACACCAGGACGCCGTTCAGGGTCGTGCACAGCGTGTTGTGCGGCGCGGCGATCTGCACGGTCGCGTTGCCGTAGTCCGACCCCACCCACAGCGCGCCGTCGAACTGACTGACTGCCGCGACGCTGATCACGTTAGGGTGGTCTCGAGAATAGCCGCTTGGATAGTGTGGAAAAGCGTCGCTGCTGACTCCGTCGTTCCCGGAGGAAACCACGAACAGAGTGCCGTTGTCAGCCATGCGACCGATCGCAGCGCGCAGATCGGGATCGTCCGCGCTGTCGCCAAAAGATCCATTGACGATGTGAACCCCGAGCGCCTCGCAGAAGCGCAAACACAAAACGGCCGCCGACAGGGGACCGTTGCCGAACGCGTCGAGGAACTTGCAGGGGACCAGCGTGACGACCGGCGACACGCCGGAGACGCCGACCGCGTTGCGCGACGCGGCGATGATGCTCGTGACGCACGTGCCGTGGCCGTGATCGTCCTGTACGTCGTGGGAAGGTACGACTCCGACATGGTTCTCGCCCCTCTGCGCCTGCGGCCCGAACCACACCGCGGACGCGACGTCCGGGTTCTTGAGGTCTATGCCCGTGTCGAGCACGCACACGCGCACGCTCCTGCTGCCCACGATGCCCTGTCTCCACAGCGAGGGCGCGCCGATCGCGCTGAGTCCCCACTGTCCCGCGGCCAACGGGTCCGGAACGAAAACGGCTGTTGCTGACAGCCCCCCCAATACGAGGAAAGCCGCAACGTTCATCGTACCCAGTCCCCAGACTTTGTGGCGTGTGTGGGAGGGTGGTCACTAACCGAAATCTGCGAAAATTCATTAGAAACTACAGCGAAATTACGGTCACCAGAAAACTTTCGTCGTCTAGAGAAATTCGTCGAAAATTCGCGAATATCACGCATTTTTCGCAGATCTCGGTTACAGGTTTCGTTCTCTCCCTCACCCGCCTCAGCTACGTCCGACCCCCGCCCAGCATCCAGTTCCACGTCGCAAACCCAACGTCGGGGTCCGCGCGGATCCGCACGACCTGGTACCCGCCGGACGTGGTGTAAAAACAGTCGAACGTGGTCATGCCCTGGTTGTTCGTATTGATCGTCGACACGTTGAGGTTGGACCCGAAACGCTTGACCACGTGCGCCAGCAGGGACCCGGCCTTTGTC
Source organism: Nuphar pumila (assembly GCF_984573655.1). NCBI lineage: Eukaryota > Viridiplantae > Streptophyta > Magnoliopsida > Nymphaeales > Nymphaeaceae > Nuphar > Nuphar pumila. The sequence continues at coordinate 11,292 of NW_028323763.1, read as the reverse complement.
GTGCCGTCGTTGCAGAAGACGCTGATTTGAATGGTCCCCGCGAAGTCCTCGGTGACGAGACCGCCTTGGTTGTAGGGAATCGCGTTCCAGATACTGTAGCCTCCGGAGTTGGTCGCCGCGACCCTGTTCTGTCCGGTGATGAGACACGACCCTCCCGACGAGCTCGTCGGCGAGTCGATTCCCAGCAGCAGACCTCGTGCGTTTCCGTAGTTGTCCACGCCGTCGCGAACGCGAAGAGCGCCGCGCAGGATGTCGACGGTGCCGTCTCTGCCGACGAGCATGTTGATGTTCATGGTCCCGTTGTCCGATCCCGTCTGGCGGGACTCGAAGATGAGCTGCCCCGAGAAGTCCGACGTGTCTTGCGCCCTGATCCGAACGCTCGCCGCGGCGGGGAACGAAGTCGAGCCGGTCGACGGAAGGATGCCGTACGTAAAGTCCACCAGTCCGTTGCTGCTCAGAATGGCACGCGAACTTCCGGACGTGAGAGTTTTTCCGATCCGCGCTTCTCCTTCGATGCTGCCGATACCGCCGATGGTCGCGTCGTTGGTGACGTTTGCAGCCAGGGAATTGGCCGAGCCGAACACCTCGAGGTTCCGCGGGATGCTGTCGACGACGTAATCGTATCCGACGTAGGTCGTGCCCCGTCGGAACCGGATGTCGCCGTTCGTCATGATTTGCGCGTTGAGGTCCATGCTTCCGTTGTCCGTTCCGGGCGTTCTCGAGAGGAACCATAGCTCGGACGAGAAGTTCCCCGCGTCGAAGGCCTGGATACGGGCGCTGGCCGCGGCCGGAAACGAAGACGCGCCGGGAACGATGCCGTAACTGAAATCCACGAGACCGTTTCCGCTCGTAAGCACGCGCGAGTTGCCCGCCGTGTTGTTCGACCCTATCGTCGCGGTCGTGCCGGTGACCGTCACGGGGCCGCTCGCGTTGACCGTGCCCAGAGTCGACACGCCCGTGACGCCGAGCGTCCCGCCGACCGTCGCGTTTCCGGTGACGGCGAGGTTCGTCACTCCGTACGTGCCGGCGGTGAACGTGCCGCTGACCGTGGCGTCGCCCGTGACCGCGAGGGTGCCGGTGTTTGTCGTTCCGAGCGTCGACGTGCCCGTGACGCCAAGAGTCCCGGCGATCGTCGTGTTTGGCGTGATAGCGACCGTGTTTTGCGAAATCGAAACTCGCGACGAATTGTTGACCGCCAGTTTCATAGCCGTGCCCGTGCTCGTGTTGATCTTGGTCTCTCCGGTCGAAAGCTGTTTGATCGCGTAGTTGGAGGCCGCCGCGCCGGCCGCCGTGTTGGTGAAGGCCGCGTCCGTGATCGCCGCCGAGTCGCCGATCGTCCATCCGTTGGTCGCGCCGCTTTGGCGGACGCTCGGAGCCGTGAGGTTGCCGCCAACGGTCGCGGCGTTCGTCACCGACACAGAGTCGAGCGTCGACGCACCGGTCACGCCCAGCGTGCCGGTGACCGTTTCGTTGCCCGCGACGGCGAGCGTTCCCACGTTGGCGGTCGTCACGTTGGCGGTGCCGAGCGTGGTCGCACCGGTGACACCGAGCGTGCCGGTTACCGTCTCGTTGCCCGAGACGGCGAGCGTCCCGACATTGGCGACCGTCACGTTGGCGGTTCCGAGCGTGGTCGCACCGGTCACACCGAGCGTGCCGGTTACCGTCTCGTTGCCCGAGACGGCGAGCGTCCCGACATTGGCGACCGTCACGTTGGCGGTGCCGAGCGTCGAGACGCCGGTGACGCCCAGCGTGCCGCCGACGGTCTCGTTGCCCGAGACGGCAAGCGTCCCGACGTTGGCGGTTGTGACGTTGGCGGTGCCAAGAGTGGTTGCGCCCGTGACGCCAAGAGTGCCGCCGACGGTCTCGTTGCCCGAGACCGCGAGCGTCGTCACGTTGGCGGTCCCGAGAGTCGAGACGCCGGTTACGCCGAGCGTGCCGCCGACGGTCTCGTTGCCCGAGACGGCAAGCGTCCCGACGTTGGCGGTCGTCACGTTGGCGGTGCCGAGCGTGGTTGCGCCGGTGACGCCGAGCGTGCCGCCGACGGTCTCGTTGCCCGAGACGGCGAGCGTCGTCACGTTGGCGGTCCCGAGAGTCGAGACGCCCGTGACGCCGAGCGTGCCGCCGATGGTGGCGTTTCCGCTGTCGCTGATCGCCGCCACGTACACGGTCCCGAACCGCGCGCCCACGCCGCCGATGTCCTGCGTCCCGGATGCCGTGACCGGGATGAGCCGCGCAGCGAACCGCGCGTCGCCGGTCGACTCCATCTGCGCGAGCGTGGTCTTGCCCGCCGAGTTGACGGCGACGGCGTCCGTCATCGCGACGATGCCCCCCGCCGTTCCCGCGCCGACCTTGATCGTGAACAGCGACCCGTCCGTTCCCGCCTGGAACACCGTGCCCGTGCGCGACGCCGTATCGACGCCCAGGACCTTGGCCATGCCGAAGCCCACGGTGACGTCCGTCGCGCTGCGCGGCTGGATTGCCATGGTCGGGACGGCGGTCGCGTTGTCGCTGGCGAACATGAGGTGCTGCGCGGACGTCAGGCCGTCGGGCGTGCTGCCAGTCTGGATGATCTCGCCGTTGAGGTCGTAGTAGTTGAGAGGCAGCAGCTTGACCCACCCGACGCCGTCCCATCGGTAGAAGAAGTAGTCGTACGTCCACACGAGCACCTGACCCACCGTCCCCGAGGCGGGGAGGTCGTCCACGAAGATGCGCGCAAGGTCGACGCCGTCGTTCGCATCGCCGCCCTCGACGATGCCGAGGGAGGCGATGAAGCCATTGTACGGCAGCGTCGTCATCTCGGAGAGAGGCGAGAAAATTTTCTGGCACACGTGTACAGTCGCGCCCAGATGGAGCCAGTCGCGATGGACGAGAGCGTCGAATGCCCCGCCCCCGAGCCCTCGGACCTGCCCGCGCCGGCCGCCAAGAAGGCGATCTCGGAGGCGCAGCTAGAGATCTTGAAGAAGGCGCGCGAGAAGGCAGTCGAAGCACGCCGCGCAAAGGCACAGACGAAGCAGGCTGAGAAGGACCTCCAGGCGAAGCAGGCCGAGATGAAACGCCTGGAGGTCCAGAAGGAGACGGAGGCGCTCGAAAAGCGCCTCGAGGAGGCTAAGGCTCCCGCGCCCAAGGCCGCGCGCGCCAAGCGGCGCCCCGTTGCGCCCATCGCCAAGCGTACGAAAGTGCACGTCGAGCCCGAGACCGAGCCAATGGAAGCCGACGAGTGGGACGAGTGGGAGGAGGAGGACCGCGCTCCGCCGCCGCGGCAGCCGCAGCCTCCGCCGCGCCATGCCGTTCCGTACTATGCGCGCGAACCCCGACGCGACGCGTTTGACATGCACGCGAAGGCGGCATACCAGGCGCAGGTCGACCAGATGAAGCGCGACCTCATTTGGCGATCGGTCTGGGGCCGCTAGAATTTCTGGCGTGTCTTCGAGCTCGCGGGCAGGCGGCGCCATGGCGATCCCGTCCAACCTCGACCAGCTGGTCCAGCGGCTGTCCGACTACCACCGGTCCAACATCAAGATCCGGCCGGACGATCCCACCGCGTCGTTCCCGCCCGCCGCAGACCTCCAGACATGGCCGGGCGGTTCGACGACGCCGTACGTGTGGCCGAACCCAGTGACGACCGCTCGGAACCAGGGGTCCGTCAAGATCCGGCTTCCCACCGACGGCATCATCGACCTCGAGACGCTGACGCTCCTGTTCGACTTCACGCTCATTTCGACGACGACGACCAGCTTCAGCCAACACGTGTCGCGCTTCATCACGCCGAAGTACGCCGAGCACCTGATCAAGACGATCGGCGTGACGATCGGCGGCCTGTCGGTTACGCACCCGCAGGGCGGCGTCGAGCACGCGCAGATCTTCACGGCGCTCCAGGACGCGTACGGCACGCGCAACCGCACCGGCGGTTCCTGGGCCGGCGGGCTGGGCGGCAGTGCTGCGGCGGGGGCGATCGGATCGGGCAATACGTCCGGCACGAGCGGCTCGTTGACGCCTTTCGCCATCGTCAACGGCGAGCCGAATCTGACCGTCGGGCAGCCGCTGTACGCGACGCTATCGATTCCCGGCATCCTCGGCTTCCTGCAGGGCAAGTACCAGCGCTTTCTGGACCTGTCGCTACTGCCGCAGATCGAGATTCAGCTGGTTGCCAGCGACTTCATGGCAATCATGATGGACCCGGCCAACATGTCGTGGGGGATCGACAACTTCCGACTCACGGTCGACCAGATCGAGTTTGGCGACGCCACGTACCACACGATGCTTCAAGCCGCGCTGGCGCGTGGCCCGATCGAGATCCCGTTCGCCAACTACGCGTGGATCGAGGGCGGTCCCCAGTTTGGCAACTCGATCGTGGTCGAGGCGAAACTCAAGTCCGCAAACATCACGGCCGTGCTCGGGACCGCGCGCATCGGCTCGAAGGACGGGCTGCTCAACTTCGACGCGACGGAGGTCATCGGTTCGTTCGCGCAGAAGACCGTGACCAACTTCCTCAACTCGGTGTCGACGAGCACGACCGCCGCCAACATCGACGAAACCGTCAACGGCGTCACGTACTTCAAGAACTACCTGACCGGTCAGACCAACCTGTGCGTGAACCCGACGTTCGGCCACTTCTCGGCCGCGATTCTCCCGGGCGCCTCGACGCCGGTCGTCGGGTGTTTTGCGGCGATACCAAACACCAGCGGCCAGACCAACACGGGGAATGTGGCGACACTCTCCAAGCGCAAGGGCGTTCCCGCCGCGACGTACCGCATCGACGTGGGCACGCGGTCGTACCCGAACTATCCCGCGGATCTCGCGGACGCCGTCACACTTTTCCGGAACAACTGCAACGCGGGCGGCCAGAACAACAACATCGAGGGCGGCACCACGCAGTCATCGTACGCCGGCTTCTCGCAGGGCGCCTTCGTTTTCCCGGCGGCTCTTCGACACTCGAACGACCAGCCCGGTTTCTGGAAGCGCGGCGTGATCAGCGGCGTCGACACGCAGGACTCGTACACCAACATCCGGTACACGGTCAACGGCGCCGCGCAGCCTGCGTCTCCTTCCGCGACCGCGTGGCCGGGCTGGGTGCCGTGCATGCTGGTCGAGGTCGTGTCGCGCATGCTGGTGTACCCCGAGCGCGTGATCCAGGTGGAGTACTGATGGGCCGACCCGTCGAGCCCCGGGGCCCGTTCACCCTGGACCTGATCCCCGCGCCCGAGCTGGCTTTTTTGGTCGATCTCGAGTTCGTGTTCGATTACATCCGCACGCACGCGGACGAGATCTCCGTGCGCCAGATGGCCGCGTTGGTCAGAGACATGCTCGCGTTCTGGGCCGAGAGGGAATAGCGGGCCCTACACCGCGTTTAATCTACAGTTCGCGCTTCGCCGGTTCGCAGGGGGTCGATCGACCGCGCGGGGGAAGGGAAAAACGTTCGGGGATCAGTCCACAAACATCCAGGCGTCCCCGGTGGGCACGTTGGCGGTTCCTACGACCGCCATCTGCCGCACCAGCAAAGTCAGCCCAAACTGCAGCCCGCCCGAGCTGAACGGGCCGGTGGGCGCCGTCATGAAGTACACGTACGACGGCCGCACGATCGTGCGCACGACAGACCGCCGCTCGACGTCCTCGGCCGCGATCTTCTTCGGCACGGGCCCGGCGGCGTCGAAGTAGATCGTGTCGGCGTTGACCTTGAGCTTGAGCGACGGCCCGTACTGGTCGGACGCCACCATCAGCGGCTTGTACATCTTGACGATCGTCTCCTCGTCGAACACCTTGCCGAACCACTGCCACGAATTGGCGACGGCGGCCTTGATGACGGCGTTGTCGATGGACGCGATGCGCGCGGCGGCGTAGTACTCGTCGGACCCGACCTTGTCGAAGCCGTCCATGTTGAGCTTGACGGACTTGTTCTTGTCGTCGATCGCGAACGGCAGCGTGAAGGGCGGCAGCTGCACGTCGATCTTGGTCGTCGCCGTGGGCGCGTCGCCGTAGCCGACATAGACGATGTTGTTGCCTGCCGTGGTCCGCTTGACGCCCTGGAAGCGCAGCTTGTCCGGGTCCATCATCTCGAGCTTGGTGGCAGCCATCGGAACAGCGGCGCGTGCGTCCACTTGGCCTCGGCGCAGACAGCCCTCCAGGTGGCGTCGAGCTCGCGGAGCTTGCGGGCGCCCTTGATCCGGGGAACGGCGGCGGCCTCGAGGTCGAGCCCGACGATGCGGAGGAGCTGAGCCAACACGTAGTTGTAGCTCGGAGAGTACGTGCGTTTGGAAATGACCCTCCGGAAGGAGTGCTCCGCCTTTTTGAAGAGCCCGAACAGCTGCTGTCTCTCGGCGGAGGAAAGACGCGGACAGGACCGCTCCACCTTCTTGCGGAAGTAGAGCGATTTGTCGTGTACGCTCTTGCGGTGAAACGTTGTGTGGCCGAGAGCAGAGAACGCGGGGAACTGCCACCCGCAGCTGATCTCGGGCGCACAGAAGCCGCAGTCCCGGCAGATCAGGTCCGCCGTGCACGTGTCCAGCACACGGTCCCAGCTTCCGCAGCTCGAGCACGCCGCCTGCATGGCCACGGCGTTGTGGCCCGCGGTTTTCGATGCCTGCGTCTGTAGCTCGCGTTTTGTGAGCTACTTGCTGCTCGTCGCCGCAGTCCTGATCGCGTACACGCTGCTGTTCGCCTTCCTGTTGGCGTCCGCGCTCGTCTTCTTCCGCTCGGTCACGTGGACCACATGGACCTCTTCGACGCGGACGACGAGTGGTCCGGCTCCTCAGGCGTCGTCGGGTGGGGACTCGGACTCGAGCAAGAGATACCAGAGGCGGCGGGCGAGCTCGACGGGCCGCCGCTCTTTCGGCCTCTGACCGACCCCTACGCCGACAACGTCCCGCGATGGCGCGACCTGCTGGGCGGCTGGTCGGAGATGCCGGTGATCATCGGCGGGAGCCGCGACGGTGACTTCTACGAGCTCAAGCCCATCCTCGAGTACGTGTACTTCTGGCAGCTTTCCGGCACCGAGATCGACGGCATCATACGCGACAAGTCGGTGACCGACCGCGACGACGTGGTCATGGCCAAGACCGAGGGCATGGACCGCCCCTTCGTCTGCATCCGCCCCGAGCTCATCCAGTCCACGTGCGCGCGCGTCGACGCCTACCTCGGCCTCATGCCGAGCGTCGCGCGCGCCTCGCGGGCGCTGGCCATCCGGGACGCGATCCGCGACCAGGACAACGTCATACTTGTACCCGCGACAAAGTCGGCGTGCCAAAAAAGCCACGAGCGCAGGCAGGCCCGACGGGCAGCCTAGCTAGCAATTTTGCGGACTAGGGCAAGATGGCGGACGACGCGCCCGCGCCCCCGAGTCCGCGCCCGCTCCGGCCCAAAAGACTGCGGCCCGCACGCAACGCGACCGCACTTCAACCGCGGGCTTGGCACCAAGGATGGCCACGTGTTATGACCGACCTCATGGGTCACCAACCGCTGCAAGTCAACGCCGTCGGCATGACCAACATTCGCATGGAGTTTGAGCACGGAATCGGGTTCAGGGCCGACCACGTCGCCGCCGACAACCTCGCGCGCAACATAGCCCGCTACCCGTTCGAGCAGCCGCCAGATGACGAGGTCCGCTTCGAGGACGAGGTGGCCGCGGCAGGCGGAATGAACCCTTTGGACCTGCCCCTGAACCCCGAAGTCCCTGGCTCCAAGCTATCGTACTCGGGGTACGTCGCGGAGAACAAGCGTACGCGGCCCAAGCGCCGCTAGTGTAACGTTACATCCCCGTGCCGAGGCGTGAGAGGGGAGGTATGGTGGTCAGGATCTGCGAAAAATTCATTAGATTCGAGTCCCTGCAACTTTCTCTGTGTTCTTTGTTCTCAAATCCTGTCATAAATTCTGTAGAGAAAGCTAATAACGAGAATACGGGCCCAACCCCTTACACCTTTCCTCCCACACACGCCTCTACCGGGGCACCCGCAGCAGCTCGGGCTGCATGGCGGTGAGCTCGCCCGGGCCGGGAAAATTGAGGCATGGGTACTTGTACGTTCGCCGCGCGGCGGCGTCGTACGCGCGCGCGGCGGCCTCGAGGTCGGCGTGGAAGCTGACGACCAACATTCGGCCCTGGCCGATGGAGATCGCCGTCTTGTAGGGCCGCGCGGCGTCGCAGGTGAGGTAGACGCCTTTCACGTTGGGAACCGGCGTCCAGAACCGCGCCATCATCTCGCCGACGTAGTGCTCGGGCGGCGGCTCCGCGCAGAACTGGCGGAGCGCCGGGACCCACTTGGCCACGGGGTGGTTGTGGCGGAACAGCGGGTACCCCAAGGAGACCGGGGACGGCCACATTTGGCGGGAAGAGCGCCTCAAAAGCACAGCTGTCGTTTTCGAACAGACCGCAGTTTGTTTCCAGCTCCGCAAGCATGCCAGGCCGCCCGCACGCACCCAAGGGCCCCGTGGGCTTGAGCCCGGGGAAGACGTCGGCCGCGCGGATGGTCCTCGCCGCCAACGGCAAGTGGCACGCCGTCCGCGTGGACGCCGAGCATATCGCACTGCTCGAGGACGATACGCTGAGTGTCAACCGCATCGCCCCGCGCGAGGACGACCCGTGGTACGGGTGCTATGCCGTCGTGAAGAAGAACCGGCGCAACGTTCTTCTGCACCGCATCGTCGCCGGCGTGGGGCCCGGCGACCCGTCCGTCGACCACGTCAACCACGACACGACGGACAACCGCTCGTTCAACCTGCGCGTCGACCACGAGCGGCGCAACATGCAGAACCAGGGAGTGCCCCGCAACTCGACGACCGGCGCCAAGGGCGTGCGCAAGGCCAAAACGGCGGGCAAGTTCGTCGCGCAGTGCCGTGTCAAGAACAAGACGCACTACCTCGGCACGTTCGCGACGCTCAAGGGCGCGTGCGACGCGTACAACGCGTTTGCGCGCGTGCACCACGGCGACTTTTTCGTGCCGAGCGTGCCGCCGCCCGCGAACTGGTCCCCCGAAAACCGCCAGGCCTGAACTGCCCCGAACGCGCGAACCCACCTGTCGAATTCGAATTCGAACGTTGAAGACGCCCCGGGAAGAAGTGGAAACCGGAAGGTCCAAAACGTGATGGTCACGTCATCCAAAAAGTGTTCCTGCCGTACAGGAGCACCAGCAGTCCACGGCTTTCGCGCAGCTTTGCTCAGTTTGCAACTTCGCAGCCAGGCCCGCAACACCGCCAAACAGCTCCAAACCGCCGAATACAGTTTCGTGGTGCGTGCAAACTTCGGCGCTGCGAATGGCGATGCTGTTGCCGCACTGCCGGCGCTCACCCGGCCTGCCCCACCACCTCCAGATGGCGGAGTTCGGCGTCACCCCGCTCGGTCCGGTGCCCGCCCGGCTCCGCCAGAACGCGGTGCTGGTCGGCCGGCGGAAGGCCGCTCTGGAGAAGCGCCTGCAGGCCGACCGCGCTGCCCTCCTCAAGGGCGAGGCCGAGCTCGCGAGCCTGGAGCAGCAGCACGCCGACCTGCTCCAGGAGGCCTCCAACCTGGACAAGGCGCTGGCGGACGCGGTCAACAAGTGCCTGCTGTCCGAGCGGCTTACCGGTGCGCGGTGCCGGTGTTGGAGGTTGGCTGAAGCGGAGGGCTGAAGCGAAGGGCTGAAGCTGGGGTTGCGTGACCCTGACGTGGCCTCCCCCAAAGCAGCCGACCAGGAGGAGGAGATTCCGGACTCGCGGCCGGGAAGCCCGTTCGCGGCGGCGGCGGCGCTGCGCCTGCCGCCGCCCAAGGTCTTCATGACGCCGCCGGGCCCCTCGCCGCTGTGGGCGGCGTCGGGCCCGGGCCCCTCTGGGACCACGGCTTCGCGCAAGCGCCCAGCTTCTCCGGGTGACGACGAGGACGACGACGGCCTGTCCTCGGACGCGCGGCCGGTCAAGGCGAACAAGGCCGAGTTCGCCTTCCTCGAGCTTGCGGACCTTCCCGACGACAAAGCGACTGGCGTCGGGCTGCTGACGCGGCGCGTCGCGGTCGACTACCTCAGCCGCTTGTCGCACTCGCACGAGGCCGTCAAGAAGCTCTACAAGGACCAGCGCGGCACGACCGAGGGAAAGAACTACTTCGACCGGGTGAGTGACGAGGGCTTTTTCAAGGTGCTCGATGCCGACACCGTTTTTGGTCTTTCGGGCCCGGCGGAGGTCAACCGCCGCAAGCGGATCTCGCGGCTGTATGACAGCCTCCGCTTCCTCTCCAAGGCGGTGGAGGAGGGCTGGGCCGCGGACGGGCCCGACAAGGCGAACAAGGCCCGCAACCCCACGCCCTCGCGCAACGGGGGCCAGGACCCGCCCTGCACGATCCCCGTTTTCTCGGAGGGCGGGAAGCTTGACCTGTTTTTCCAGTGGTTCGACGACACGTGCGCGAAGTATCCCGACACCTGGGGAGCCCCGGGATTTTTCCGTCACACCGAGGAGTTGCAGTTTTGACTGCGCTGTAACCACTTTCAGTCCTCGCATGGACCCGCTGGTGTTTGTGGGGATCATAGTGGTCATAGCCGTCCTTCACGAGGGCATCGAGTGATGGCCACCCGCCAGAGCGAGCGCATTCGCGCCGAGCTGGCCTGGCTCGAGGACGAGCGCCAGAACATGGTGCGGATCATCGCGGACTTCGAGCTCGAGGTCGAGTCCAACGCCGAAGAGCTGTACGAGGAGATGGACAACGCCCGCCTCATGGCGTTTTTCGCGCTCCGCGGCCGGCCTGTTCCCGTGTACTTGCGCCTCTACTTTTTGTGCCGCTACCACATGGGCCCCGAACGCGCGCACCTGCTCCCCTCCCCGATCGTGATCGATACCATCGTGCACGCGGCGACCGCATGGGCGTACTCGCGCCAAATGTAACCGCCGGGTCTCGTGCTGCGCGTGCGCCGCGGGCCGCGCCAGAGGCGTGGGGGGGAGGGAGAAACAGGATCTTCGAGTCTGCGAAACCTGCGGACGCAGATTGCCCGGTGGCTCCAACGATCCTGTCAGCCTAAGTTGGCTGTTTTTTTCTCAGTTTTCTCAGGAAATGGGTACCCGCAGGAGCCGGCGGGGGCCCGCTTCTCGCTCTCTCCCCCTGGCCGGGGCGTCGTGGGGGCGCTAACACCCGAAACGCGAGTCAGCAGGCGTCGAGAGACAGCGACAGTCCACCCGGGATTGTAGATTTTTGCAGAATCCGATCCCGAAACGCGAGTCAGCAGGCGTCGAGAGACAGCGACAGTCCACCCGGGATTGTAGATTTTTCGCAGAATCCTGATCCCGGAACCGGGGCGTCATGGAGTCCGCGGGCGTCCATTGCAGATTTCAGGGGCGTGCCAGGAACGC